>NW_026877765.1:0-222582 GCF_032173495.1 Musca vetustissima | reverse complement strand
AAAGTTTTATAGCAATATTTATACACGTTGATTCAAAATTTAATCTCAATCAGACAATCGTTCGTAATACATCATTAGTAGACTCAATTCAATACGCTATGCCAAATTTCGTGCAAATCGAAACATATATAGGGACTTTGGTACACCATTTTCATCAAATCGGACGAAAATATATATGGGAGCAATATCTAAATCTGAAACAATTTTCACGAAACTTAATACACATCACTCTAGACTTCATTCATTACGCTATACAAATTTCGTGCATATCGAAGGATATATAACAGCTTTGGTGCACCATTTACCTTACATCGGATGGAAATATATATGGGAGTTATACCTAAATCTGAACCGATTTTCACGAAACTTAACACACATCAATCTAGACCTAATTCAGTACACTATGCAAAATATCGTGTAAATCGAAGGATATATAGGGACTTTGCACCATTTACATAAAATCTGACGAAAATATATATGGCAGCTATATCTAAATCTGAACCGATTTTCACGAAACATAACACATATCACTCTAGACTTCTTTCAGTACGCTATGCTAAATTTCGTGCAAATCGAAAGATATATAGGGACATTAATGCAGCATTTACCTAACATCGGACGAAAATATACATGAGCTATATCTTAACCTGAACCGATTTCTCCCAATTTCAATAGAGTTCGTTCTTGGGCCAAATAATGCAATGCAACAGACAGACGGACGGACATACATAAATCGACTCAGAAAGTGATTCTGTGCATATTCCCAGAAGGAATCTTATTTCCTTTTCCTTGTTACAAACATATGCACGAAGACATAATAACCTGTACCACAGCGTGGTGTAGGGTATAAAAATGTATTCGATGAATCCGATGATTTGTTCTATATGAAAAACTTCATCCGATGATTTTTTTCTATATGGAAAAATTTACATTGCTTTCTTCCAGAGTATTTTATGAGAAAAAGTCTGTTTGCTGGTCTCCTCGTATAGAAGAAGTTGTAGAAGACCTTCTGGAAAACTGACCATTTTAGGCCTGATTCATTTTAGGTCATTAATGAAGATACGACAAGAAGGGCCGTAATGGAGTTTTTTGAGAATATCTTCTTTAGATTCCCCCTAGAAGAACTCCTCGTCTTCTACGAGAAGATCTTGCGGTCTTTTTTGAGAAGAATTTATGAGAATACCTTTCGATCTTCAAGAAAAATTAATTTTATTTTCGATTATTGGACCATCAGGTAGTTAATGAGAAAACTACCTGACTCCTGATCTTTTGTGAAAAAAAAAACTTTCCGATTTTCTCTGAGAGGAACTCCTGTTCATCAATAAGAATATATCGAGCCATATTCGCCAAAAAACCTAACCCTCAAATTTGAAATTTTACAGTAGAAGGTTTGTTTTAATAAATTCAGATTTAATAAAGCTATTATTTTGAAATTTAGAACTACAGTTTCGTTATAAACTAGTTTTGTTTTAAACTATAGTTCTAAATATCAAAATAATAGCTTTATTAAATCTGAATTTATTAAAACAACCTTCTACTGTAAAATTTCAAATTTGAGGGTTACGCTTTTTTTGCGAATATGGCTTGATATTCTGGTCTTTTACGTGAAAACGTCTTGATCTTCTATGCGAAGAACTACGGATTTTCTTATACAGTTTTTTCCAATACATTTATATATTCTCTTCGTTTGGTCCTTCGAGCTAATTTATTACGATATCTAACAAAAATAATCGATTTTGAATCATTTTGGATTCCTTGCTTTAATATTGTTAAGCAATCTCATAATGATGATAATATTTTTTGGTATTATCAAATCTGTTTCGAATTATTAGAAAAATTGCTCAATACATTTGGTACTTCATTGGCTTTTGGTCCTTCGAGCTAATTTATTATGATATATTACCAAAATATGAAAAAGTTCATAAATCGATTATGAAGCAATCCTTGGTGATGTGGTTAAGCAAAATGATGTTCATTTTTTGTAATTTCAAATGTGATTTGAATTATTAAACATTTTTTCAGCACATCTATGTATACTTTTCGTTTGGTCCTTCGAACTAATTCAATACGGCATTTAGCAAAAATATGCAAAAAGTTCATAAATTGATTTTGAAGCCATGGCAATATTTTTTGTAATGTCAAATCTGTTTTGAATTATTAGACAAAATTTCAACACATTTATTGGATCGGCTTTTGGTCCTTCGAGCTAATTTATTATGACATATTTCGAAAATATGTAAAAGTTCATAAATTTATATAGATTTATGAATTAAAGTTTTATTAAGCAATCTCAATTAGAAAAATCTTCCATAATTAATTTTCTAATCTCAAATCTGTAATGAATTTTAACATAATTTTTCTACACAATTATTTCTTATTTACGTTTTTGGTCCTTCGAGCTAATTTTTTATAACATATTACGAAAATGTGTAAAAGTTCATAAATTTATTTTGATTTTGTGAACCAATTAAAGATTCTTTATTCAATCACAATTAAAAAAAATAGGAATAAATATTTTTTTCTAATCTCAAATCTGTAGTGAATTATAACATAAATTTTCAACACATCTGTTTCATCGGCTTTTAATCCTTCGTTCCAACTTATTATGACATATAACAAAAATACGAAAAAGTTCATAAATTGATTATGAAATGCGTTTCCCTATATTTATTTTTTACCCAAGCCATAACTGTCCAAACGGATCAATCTCAATAGGGCAAAATTTACTATCTAATTAATTTTCATCACCAACAAAATTGAAAATTAAAAAAAATATTTTTTTCATATCGATCATGCTTTGCCTGCAGACTTCAATGAAAAAATTCCTAAATATATTCACACTTGTTCACAAAATGTTTCGTCTTGCATCATTATTTTCTGCAAAAACATATTTTTATCGTTTTTTTCGGCGATATATTTTTTTCATTTCATTACGAAAATTGTCACATGTCATAATTTCACATGCCGCAGTATTTCAGTATTTCTTTGCCATTTCTGTGTCAGAAGAAATAGTTTTTTTGGCAATTATTTTTTTCGTAAAAATAGAATAATAAACCAAACCAAAGAGTGAACTGAAATAAAATTGCCTTATAATAAATGTTGACATTTTAAGTGCAGTCAAAATGTGATTTTGAGGCCAGCAAAAATATTGATTTAAGTGTGAAATAGAAAGAGGATAGAGAACAGAAAAAGGTGGAAATCGAAGGAAAATTCCAAGGTTGGGTTGATGAATGAAATGAGTTTTTTTTTTTTGTTTTTGGAAAACGGTACTTATCGATGATTCAGAATGTTTTGGGTGTAATGGATATTTTTTAATTAATTTGATTTTCAATTGATTTATTTTGTTCTTTTCCTCTTAGTAGCCAAACCTCTTCAGTTTTGTGAAAAATATATAATTTTTTGTTTTAATTGGGCGCCATTTTATTATTTGTTATTAACAATGCAAGAGTTTCGTTTTGATTTTTCGAACAAAATTTATATCAAAATAAATATTGACAGTGGGTCCCAGTAAATTTTTGTAATCAATCATAGGGTAATAAAAAATAAATCAGTTAGATGTTCATTGATTTATTTTGTTATTTTCCTCTTAATAAATAACTCACTTCAGTTTTTTGAAAAATATTTTTTTTGTTATGATTGGGCGCCATTTTATTATTATTAATATTGCGTGCAATATAAATTTCAGTTTCGTTTTAATGTTCGCCCAAAATTATTACCGAAAACATAGACAGTGGGTCCACGGAAATTTTATAGTCATGGCGAAATTTGTATTAAACAATTTTTGAAGAGCTATGATAGGAAATGATCGCCAAAACTACAGAAAGGTCAAGTGGTTAGAATATTTTTGGAGGACTATCTTCCATTCTGGTAAATTTTCAATGGAAAATAAGTTGGGTTTAATATGTGGTGGTCGAAACGAGTTGAGGTTTCATAGGTTATATAGTTCCAAAGTTATTCCCTGAGGATGAAAAAACGGACCTCAAGCTCGACTATATTAATTTTTGTCGTTAAGTAAAGACAATATCAGTTATTGGAAGTGTAATTTCGTTTCAATAAAAAAAATTCACTATGAGCCACTGTATCTTCTACTCAATACCGCCATACAATATTTATATTCATAATTTTCAAAAAACAACAAAATTGCTAATGCGAATGTGTTCCAATTTTTTGTTTGTTGTTTTAATTTTTTTTTCAAATATTTTTTCTTGGCACCAGCAACAAAAATACAAATATATAATTTATAACATTGTTGCCAAATTTCAATTATTCTTTTTTTTTATGAGATCATGCAAAAAATGGCTAAAAGACGACATGTCATATGAAGGAATATGCATAAAAAAAATTGCAACTACACTACAAATCTATTTGTGTCAATTGTATTTTATGATGATGAGGATGTCTGTCGTCTTCTCAATCTTCATAATGGCCATAAACGATTAGAAATGAAATGGAATGGAACAAATGCATGAATGGTTGGCATGCAACGTTGGGGGGTTGAATGCAGAACCAACCGAAAAAAAATAATAAAGATAATGAGATCCCCCGTAAGGGAAGACGGAGGAGAGGGAAACAATCATGACAGATGTCAAAAAAAAGGATATACGAAAATTTCCGAGGCCATAAAGAATATTTGTCTAAGGTCTTGTACGGAGGAGATCAATCGGAATTACATTTAAATAAATAATTTATTAATATTTATTGCTTCGTGCTGGGTGTGGTGCATACTTTTAGGGGTAACATTTGTTAACATTTGTTAAATGGATTTAAATTGGTGTTAAAGCTGACCTCAAATAAAATTGTAGTTTTCTAATATGTTTACTAAAAAATGTCCTAAGAATATACCCAACTGCAATATTTCCAAAACATTGTGCATACTTTTAGGTGAACATATGTTCGTACTAAAACAAATGGCTATATTACATGGATTAAAAATGATGTTAAATGTGGCCACAAATAAATTTGTATTTTTTTTAAAACTTGTAAGAAAAAATATTCGCTAAAAAATACCCGGATGTGGTATTTTCAGAAGGATGGAGCATACTTTTAGGTGAACATATGTTCGCTCTAAAATAAGTTCCTGGCACCTATATTACAAATCTCATTTCTACCTCCCAAATTACTGAAAATGTAATTTTTATAAATAAATTAACTGAATTTATTGCTTAATGTTACCTATGGTGCATACTTTTAGGAGAGACATGTGTTAACATTTGTTAAATGGATTCCAAATGATGTTAAATGTGATCACAAATATATTTGTAATTTGTCAAAATTTTTTCTTTAAAAAATCCATAAAAATATACCCAGCTGTAATATTTCCAAAATATGGTGCATACTTTTAGGTGAAGATATGATCGCACTGAAATAAATTACTAACACCCACATTACAAACCCCACTACTTCCACCCAAATTATTTCAAATTCAATTTGTATAAATTAATTAGCTAAATTTATTCCAAAATGGTGCCTACTTATAGGGGTAACATGTGTTAACATTTGTTAAATGGATTTCAAATTGTGTTAAAGGTACGTCAAATAAATTTTGTAATTTTTATGAAAAAATATCCGCTAAAATACCCGGATGCGGAATTTTCAAAGAGAAAGTGCATACTTTTAGGTGAAAATATGTTCGCACTAAAATAAATTACCAGCACCCCCATTACAAACCCCATTTTTTTCGTCCCAAATTATTGAGAATTCAATTTGTATAAATAAAATAGCTAAATTTATTTCAAAATGTTATGCATGGTGCATACTTTTAGGGGTAACGTATTTTAACATTTGTTAAATTGATTAAAAATTCTTCGAAATTATTTCTTTAAAAAAATTCACTAAAAATATACCCAGTTGTATTATGTCCAAACCAAGGTGCATACTTTTAGGTGGACGTATGATCGTATTAAAATATATTACTAACCCACACTCCAAATCATATTTATTATCCCTAAATTATTGAAAATGCAATTTATAAAAATAAATTAGCAAAATTTATTGCTAAATGTTAGCATGCATTAACATTTGGTAAATAGATTTTAACTGGCGTTAAATGTGTTCACAAACAAGGTGCATACTTTTAGGTGGACATATGATCGTATTGAAATATATTTGTAACCCATGTTTCAAATCTCATTACTTCCTCCCAAATTATTAAAATTTCAATTCATACAAATTAGCACTATTTATGATGCATACTTTTAGGAGAGACATGTGTTAATAATTTTAATAAGATTTAAAATTAATCTTAAAATTTAACACAATATAATATTAATTCCAAAAATTGTTCCAAAAAAATATCCGCTAAAAGTATGTCTGTTTACAATATTTATAGAACTAAGTGCATAATTTTAGGTGGGCATATTGTCAATTGTTATGAATGGTGCATACTTTTAGGAGCGTCAAGTGTCATCAGTTGTTAATTCGATTTATAATTAACTTTCAATGTTTAACACAATAAAATTTAAATTCCTAAAATTTCTCACAAAAATTTCCACTAAAAATATATCTGTTTTTAGTATTTATAGAACTAGGTGCATACTTTTAGGTGACCATATGTTCGCATTCATATAAATAGCCTTTACACACTTAGCTACAAATCCCATTACATCTTCCGCCTCCCAAAACCCCTAAGACAAATATTGTTATTCTGCCCTAGAGTACACATGTTCCTAAAAAAAATCCTTCGAAAATAAATTCTATTTATCCGTCATAATACCCTAATTTCGGAATGGAAAAGAGGAAGGTGGAGGAGATCTCCATGCGGAAGACTTAGTAGTTTATGTTTTATGATCTAAGCACATAAATACAATGAGTAATTTTCATTAATTATTAATATATTTGAAAAATCCACCCCCCTCAGTGCTAACTAACATTCATAAATATGTATGTCCATAAATGTTGGTTGTAATGAATAAATACGAGTGTGTATGTGTTTGGACGACCTAGTAACTAACTATGTTTTTTGAGGGTTGCTATGGACAACTAACTACTAAATACACAAGTAAATACGTACGTACGTTCATACATATGACCATTATCATCATCATAAAATGTCACAAACAAAAATTGAAAGCAGGAAAAAATTGCAAAAAAAAGAAATAAAAATTAAATGGACTTAAGAGTTGTAGACATTTTTAGAGGGGTCAAATAAGTTTTTTTTCAATTTTTTCCTGGAATCATATTTTCATAAACATGTTGAGAGGAAAAGATAATTAAAAGTGCAATTGCTTATGTATGAGTAACAATTTATTAGGATACAAATTTTGGGAAAGGGAAAAGGGAATTGAAAAACAATTTTCTGGGAAATTTTAACAATTTACTTTGCCAAAAAGTATGCCTTTCATAATTTAAAGTTTAAAGATAATTTTTTAAAATAACACATTTAAAATATTTAATAAAAAAATTTAATTAAGTATATTTATATTTTAAGAAATATCTGTAGGAACATTTTCATTAAATATATGAACTTATACATAAAATGAAGACAAAGATCCCGTAGAGTTACTACAGTTTTGAAATCTGTGGATAAAGTCTACATTGATATTTCCCTCCATTAAACTTTATTAAATAGATAATTTTCTCTCTTCATAAAGATTTCTATAAATGTAGGAAATTGTTCATAAAATAAAGGAACTTTTCCATACAGAGATGCCAAAAAATCGTAGAGTTTTTTTTTTATTTTGAAGTCATAATTATTCTCAATTAAGCATAATAAAATAAAATAAATAAAATATCACAATTAAGGAAATACTTTTTATAAAATTTCTTTTGATATAGGAAATTGTTCATTAAATATATGAAACTCCTACATAAATTAAAGACAACAATCTCGTAGAGTTACTCCATTGAATATTATTAAATAGACAATTTTCTCTTTTTGTTACAATGTTCCTAAATGTAGGAATTTGTTCATAAAATAAAGGAACAAAGGTAAATTGATTTATCTTCGATTATGGGCAATTAAATTTAGTTGTATTCTCATAAACTTACATTAAATGTAGGAAATTGTTCATTAAATGTGTGAACTTCTACATTAATTTAAGACAACAATCCCGTAGAGCTACTATAGTTTTGTGGATAAAGCCTATATTGACGCTTTACTTCAGTAAACATAATTAAATATAAAAATTTTTCTCTTCAGAAAAAATTCCTAAATTGTAGGAATTTTTTCATAAAATTAAAAAAAAACGTTTGTATACAGAGATGCAAATAATGTCGTAGAGGTTTAATATTTTAAAATCATAATCGATTAATTTATTTATCCTCGATTAAGTATAATTTGACTTTTCATAAAGTTTTCTTAAATTTAAGGAATATTTCATATAATATAGGAATTTTCCTTAAATTTAGGAATTCTATAATAAAATGTAGTTTTTGTAGCTTTAAAATAAAAAAACAAAACTTATAATAGCGACGACTTCTTTCATTGTGCAGTTCATACATTCTATGAATATTTACATAACAATGCATAAAATTTATGAACTTGTTCATAATTTTCCTATATTTTAATAAAGAAACTGCATAAAATCGTATAAACCCAAGCAAAGTCTCACGAGGATTTTTTTCGAATAATTCTAATTGGAAATATTTGAAATTTACCGACAAATACAAATATTGTTGCATACTTTTAGGAATTTTTTATTAAACCAAAATTTGTTTATGTAAGTATGCAACACAGCAGACATTGGATCCCTATGTTTTCGATTTTTTTTTTCATTCAACATTTCTGTAAACCATCAACCCATTACGCATTACCAGCACAACTAAATGCGAATGTGTAATGTTTTTGAGGCACGCGTGCCTACCCCAATGGTAATCGGAATAGGAAAAAAAGTGAATGTTGTTGCTTTTTGCATAGCCATGCCATCCACCTACCACGTGCCTGAATACAAATGCAATTTCGAAATTATTTTCATGTGTCCACACGTCCCGACATACAAATTGTAGAAAATAATGGTTTGCCTTGTATGGTTTAACATTTACAAAATAGTAGAAGAAGAACAACAACAAAAATATATGTATATACACATGCATCCAGTCAGCCAACCAGCCAGTCATCCAGCCATATATGCAGGTTATGCTATTACATTTATTGCCTGAACTGAAACGGGCTCATAGTGGTGATACTATCAGCCAAGCGTAGCATATGATCAAGTGCACTGGGAGAGAGAGATGGGCGAACATAGAGATGTGAATGTTGGAAAAAATGCAAAAAGTAAAACTTTAGTATGTGTCTGTCCAAGCTCTGTGCTTTTTTTCTCCAAAAGAAAACCACCCGCTGGGCTTATTACGATTTTCAATTAGCAAAATTACTTAACAACAACAAAAACACAAACAACATCGTACAGAAGAAGCAAAAGCATGAAACAGAACAGCATCAACAGGAACATAAAGTAAAATAGGAAACAAGTGGAAACACACACATACACACAGACCAGCTAACTGGCATATCCTTATGCTGTGTGGCTGGGTGTGAGTTGGTATTTGTGTGGCAATTTTTAATGCTTTTAACCTTTAAAATGATTTAACACAAAATGAAAGTAGCCAAGAGCCATAGTTGCCTGCATTGTGGAGAAAATTTCTCTCCCTCCGAAACAAATCATTAAACTTAAAGGGCTAATATGTTAGCCATTAATACAACAAAAAAAAGTGGGCGCAAACCAGGATATTACCGTCGCTGGCGGATTGTAGTATTTGGCAAGGTCGCCTTTATGGACTCCAGACAAGCATAAATGTTTGCCGGCCATGCATGAATGCGATTTATGCTTAAAGAGATTTTAATTTGGGTTTGAGAGAGATTTTATTTCGTAAATTAATTTAAAAAAAATTAACGAATTAGAAAATTCAATAAAGATAATTGGATTTGAAAAATTGACTCTTAAGAAAAGAGAAGGGTGATGGGAAATAATTTCCTAAAATCTATGAAATTTTTCCTAAAAAATATTTTGCTTGTGAAACTTAGAAAATATAGAAAAATATTCCAATATGTTGTTCAATAATCCCTTGTTTTATCGCTTAGCTGATTTAATCTGGATTAAATAGTTGCTCCTAAAAAAATATGTAAATATTCATAGTTTGTATGAAATTTAGACATTTTCCTAGAAATACATATTTAGAACATTGAATATAGTTTTTAATAGCTTTTCCATTTCCAACCTCTAAATCTGCAATTTAAAGAAGCAAATATTTTTTAGGAAAAATATTCATACATTTCAGGAAATGCTAAGAAACATTTCATACTTTTAGAGAACAAAATATTAATGTGCTTTTAAATAACTGTTATAGTTTCTAACTCTAAGTCAGTAATTTGCATTATTCAGGTAATCGTTCCTACATTTAAAATACAGATTTTTAGGAATATATTCATACTTTTAAGAAAATGTTAAGAAATATTTCATCCATTTAAAGAACAACACATTTGTAGTAAATTTTACAAAGATATTATTTTTTCTCTTACTGTTTCCCCATTTCAGGAGTATTTCACACCATTCTATCCTTCCATTCCTAACATATTCAGCTACACGTTACAATGCATTAGTTACGAATTTCGTAGGTAAATGTTCGGTAACGAATTTAAAAATCATCATCACAGCAGAAAAAAACCCAAAACACATTACAAAGCACCGATAGATGTGTGTGAAAATTTTTGAAACACGTACATGGTTTTCCAATGTATTGAATGATTTTAGGTTTTTCATTTGCTGCTTATTTTTTATTTTTTTGGCAATGCAATTTCAAATTGAAAAGCATTTCTTTTTTATAACAATTTACAAAACAACAATTGCAGATGCCCCGCCATTAAACAATTGAACAATTTTCAAATGTAAAATGCAACAAAACAAAAAAACGGGATAGAAAAAAAATTGAAAACTTTTTGGATAATTGTTCTTTGAATTTTCTTTTTTGAGTGGAAAAAAAAAAAAATAGAAATGTGTGTTAAGTTTGATTAGTGAGGGATTAGAAAGAGAAATTCTATCGAAAAGTGGAGCAGATAAACAAAATATCGCAGAAATTAAATTTGTAAATATACACAGAGCATTATTTTGAAATTGATGGGGTTTATGAACAAATTTCATTAATTTTATGAAATAAATAATAAAATTTTATGAAAATGTTGCTTTATTTTAAGAAAAGAAGACTTATATATTTCAAAAAACGTTTGGGGCAGATACAAATAATTCCAAAGAATTTAAAGTTTTAATTGTACATATAGGATTACTGCAGCCTTTATGCGGGTTATGAACAAATTCATTACTTTTATGAAACAAGTCATACTTTGTATGAACAAGTAACTTTATTTTAATAACATATGAATTAAGTATTTCACACTTTTGTTTAACTACTTTCAATTAATTATTTTCAAATTTGAGGCCTGGTCCATAGACAGCGTATTTGTACTAATACTTTCATTTATTTTGTGAAAAATATGATTGACTAGAAAAGCCATTCATTTTATGAAAAAGTTCCTGTATTTTAAGAACATAAGAATTATATATTTCTTATTTTCAAATTAATATTTCCTATAAATTGCTTTAATATATTTAGAAATCGGTTCAAATATATGCAAAGTTTACGAAAAAATGTATTTGTTTTATGAAACAAAACATTAATTTTATGAACAGATTCCAATATTTTAGGATCATAGGATTTCTTTATTACATATTTTTGTTTAAATGCTGTTGAACAATTGCGTTAATATTTATTGACACCGATTCACAGATTAGTTAAGGTTATGAACAGTTTCATATATATAAAGAAACAAATAATTAATGTTATGTAACAATTCATTACTTTTATGAAAAGATGTCTGCATTTTAAGAACATAGGATTTATGTATTTCATATTTTTCGTTGAAATAATTTTTATAACTGGTTTGAATGTTTTTTGCATCCGTATAATAAATGCATTTTTGTTTAGTTTACGATCTGATCGTTACCACTTTATTTAGGTTATGAATATTTTCGTTAATTTTATGAAACAAATCATTAATTTTATGAAAAGTTACCACTATTTTAGGAACATAAGAATGATATATCCCAAATTTCTTCGTTTTAATGCCCTCGATCAATTGTTATGACATTTATTGGGACCGGTTCAAAGATTATATTATATTACAAAGAGTTTCATGTGTTTTATGAAACAAATCATTCATTTTATGAAAATGTTCCTAAAATTCTAAGAACATAAATGAATACGAATACAGTAAAATAAACAAAATGTAGTTTCATACTTCAAAATCATTTCGAATGGCTATTTTAAAATCTTTTAAAGAGTTTATGAAAAATGTTTATGAATATATTTTGAAAATTATGAAACATTCTTGAAATAATTCCTAATTTCAGAAGATAAAATTACAGTGACTTTATGAACAAATTACCGAGAAAGATGGACGAGTGTTTTACATTCATAAATCATTACGAATTTATAAAGGTGTTGCTTGAGGATTTATTTTGTTTAGAGTTATTTGCATAAAGATTAGGCTAGGCAGGAAAAACGGAGTTCTTATATCAGAAACTGTAATAGTAGAGGTTAAAATGGAAACATATATAATGAGTAGATACTTCTATAAGGAACTTCATAAAAACCTTTAATTTTCCTGAAATCTTTATGAAAAAATCTGTAAGTGTAGAATATGAAAACAGTCAAACTTTTTTTAACCTTAGAACTTTAAATTGTAGACATGTTTTAATGAACTGTAGTATGAAAGAATTTTAGAAAATTAGTTCTTAATTTTAGAAGTTCAAAATGTAGTCCGTTTTTGGTGAATTGCAGTATGATGGAAAAAGTAGGGTAGGTATTCCTAAGTTTTAAAGAATTTTAAAAAGAGTGGATTTCGAATTTCATATGGTCAAAATTTGTAGGATTATATTTAGGTTAGCCTGTATTTAAGAAGGTGTCACTTGCGGATTTATTGTTAACAACATTTTTTGGATGATGTATAGGTTCGACAATAGAACGGGGTTCTAATATGAAGAGGGCAAAGTGGGTTCCTAGAACCATTATCCTAGAACCATTCCACGATTTATCTATCCCCTTTAAAATGATTTTAATCCAAAGATTATTATTATTTCTTAAAGGAAATCTTTCTTTGTGAGTTACAATTAAATTAATTTCCTTGCCTTATCTTGACATCGAAGCTAATTCTACTTCAGGGAGTTATAACATTTAATATTATATGCCAAAAATTCCAATAGCAATTTGTATGGTTGACCAAAAAATCAATTGAAGGGACATATATTTTTAATCAATATAACGATATGACTTCTTCGCCTTTCTAGAAAAAAAATAATCGTTTATTTTAATTGACTTGAAATCAATTGCCTGACAATTTTCCATTTTTTGCATAGCCTCTAATATCATTGACACTTCTCCTTCTTCAGAATGCAGGAATCTGATATTTTTCGTATGTTTTTTTTTCCTATTAAATCAATCCCATAAGCTCCTTTTTGAAAGCTAGCTAAAGACGGACAGACAGCCGGCAACCATTTTCCCGCATTTTCATAGTTTGGGAACGACCTCCACACACATCCAAATATTACTTGGTCGCCGTCGTGGTCAATATACTTTTATTGGCTTAACCGTAATAACCATGTTTTTTCCCAATTCACACATACATATATGTTTTGGTGTATATATATGGCTGCCTTCTCTGTCTCAGAGTTCGAATTTCCCAGCTGCCCTAGTCCCCGGTCATTATTTTTCTGTTATTTTTTTGGATTTTCTTTATCGTTTTCGTTTTTTTGTTTTTATAAGATTTCATTTCTTTTTTTTTGCGCCCCCAATTCTAGTTGCTGCTGTTGTTGTTGTATATGTATCCACCACACATTTTCTTTAATTAGATTGTTTTCCATTATGCGGACTTTCTTAAGAGTTTTTTTTTCTTGTATGGTCATTGGACGACTTGGCTGGGCTTTCACGCAGAGTGAAAGGAAACGGATATTAATTACCTGGCAAAAAAAATTGTTTGTATGTGGTGGGGGAGAGTAAAGGAAAATTACTGGAAATATTTTTTTTTATTTGATTTTGGTCTGGGCAATTGAATTCTTATATTTAACAATTATTTTAAATTAAAAATTGAAAATTTTATTAGAAGAAGGGCACAGGTGGGTGTTTGGGGAGAAAAACGTCAATTGGCTCTTATTAAGAAAATTGAAAATCTCAAGACTGAAATCTCTTGATGAAATAAACATATAGATGACCTATCACATGGCTTCTGGGAATATAACAGATTTAAAGGACTCACGGAGATCTTCTTGAAAATAACATTGGTTTCTAATAGGAAAATGGAAATCACAATAAAAATTAGAGATTTTCTTTTGGTCCCTAATGACCTTCCACAGATAGGGAACCACTAAAAGACTTCTAGACTAGTGTAGTTCTCTAGAAGCTCTCATATATCTCTACAGGGCCTTCTATGTCTAAAAACCTATCAATTGTCTTCTATCTCTAGAGGACCTACAAAGAGTCCTCCTTTAAAATACCACTACAAGTTATCCTCTAGAAGGTATTCTATTTCGATCTCTAGAGAGCCTACAAAAGGTCATCCATCTATAAATAATTTCCTTCTCCAGAGTAATTATAGAAGGTCTTTCATTTGGAAAATTGAAAATCACAAAAAAAATCTTTTAGAGATTTTCTTTGGTCCTTAATGACCTTCCACAGATAGAGAACCACTAAAAGACTTTTTAGAATAGTGTAGTCCTCTAGAAGCTCTCATATATCTCTACAGGGCCTTATATGTCTAAAAGACCTCTCAATTGTCTTCTATCTCTAGAGGACCTACAAAGAGTCCTCCATTTTTAAAATACCACTACAAGTTATTCTCTAGAAGTTCTACAGAAGGTATTATATTTCTATCTCTATAGAGCCTACAAAAGGTCATTCATCTTTAAGATACCACTACAGGTAATTTCCTTCACCAGAGGGCTTATAGAATGTCTTCTATTTGGGAGTCTTCAGGTATTTTTTTCTTCCTCCTAGAAAATTGTCCACCTGAAGTGGACCTCTTGAAACTCATCTTGAAAATGACAGTTGATTTTAAGACCAAAATTAAAAATCTCAAAAAACAAATCCGATTTCTAGAGATAAACTTATGGAGGACCATGGAACTTTTCTATAGACCCTTTTCAAATAAAGGATACTAATATACCACCTTTTATAGATGAAGGGAAAATAAAAGACGGACTGCAATACTGTAGGCCTCTGGAGGACCTTTATGTCAGACCACTAATATGTATTCCATCATTGGATGACCTCTAGATTGCCTTACATCTTAGAGAACAAATAGATAGTCTTCTATTTCTAAAAGACCTATAGAAAAGACCACCAGAAGGTATTCTACATCTACAGTATTTGTCGAAAATCCTCCAATTTTCTAAGGTTTTCATATCAAAATAGTCTCTCAAAATGCTTTCATCTCTAGAAGGTCTTCCGTTCCCAAAAAAAATCCTCGCCTTATATAAATCTTAAAAAAAATATTTAAAAAATCCACGCATGAAAAAAATTATTTAAAAAATCCAGGCCTTATATTAACAGCGGAAAAAAATATTAAAAAAATCCACGCCTTTTGTAATTGTGTATCTAGAAAGTCTTCCCCAGAAGGCCTCCGTAGAAGTCATTTCTTCTTTCTGATATCGATAGAAGACTTCAGATATATCTAGAAACACGGTATGTTGGTTTCGATCTCTAGAAGAACTCCAGACGGCTATCTGTCTATAAAAGTCCTCTGTAAGACATTTAGTAGTTCTGTTGGCGATAGACTACCATCTAAGCTCAGTATAAGGTATTTTCTATTTAGAAAACCTCTAGTAGACCTTCTTTGTCTAGAAAGTCTTCTAAAGAAAGCCTCTGCAAGTTCTACTATATTTAAAAATACTTTAAAAGGTCTACTTCCTTCCGAAGACCTTGAAGCCCTCTAAATCCTACCAAACTCATATCGTAACTTCTCTTTAAAAATAACTAAACGCAATTTAATAATGACTACCAATGTTGATCCTTGCCCAACAAGGTTTCCCTTAGGTGAATGTGTGTGGTGTGTGATAAATACCATCACACATACATTCACACGTATTCAAAACAACACACATATATCACAACCCCAATCTCGGCACGTGTCAATATTTTGAAATGTCACGTAAGTGTAAACGCACACAATCATACATACAAAAAACTACAAATTCTTGTTGGTTGGCGTCATCCAACAGTACAAAAAAATGTCTTTCAATATCCCAAATACTTTAACACCGCCACCAAGACCTGGTCAAATATTCTTTTTTCGCTTTAGGCTAATACAGCAACAACTACGACGACCAACAGTCAGCACAAATAAAAGTAAAATATTGCTAAGAAGTGAGAATTGTCATTGACAATTTTTTTCGGTTGTCCTGACGGCTTGGGGGGATCTCCACCACACATTGACGTAGTTTCTGGCTGTCTCGTTGTAACAATTGTTGTAACTGTCAGTTAATGTACTTTTAATTTCTTTTAGTACAACACGACAAAAAAAGAAGGAAATTCTTGTAAACATGAAAATTTCGACGAGGACATCCAAACATATCTAACAAATATAAGGGAGAAGAAGAAGAAAAATACACACACACAAATAATGGAAACTCCAGCAAAAATGACGGAAGTGCTATTTTGTTTGCAGAGAACGCAAAAAAAAACGACACAACGAGTGTAAGGGGAAAAAAATCGAATGGAATGGAACACAAAAACCTTCCATGGAACATGGACAACATGGCGTCATTGTCATTATTTTCTATTACAAATGTTTTGTTGTTGTTATTTTCAGCTATTCCATAGATAGTTAGTTTTCCTCGCTTCCTTCCTTCCTTCCTTCAACTTCCAAATGATATATCGATAGTATCGCCTTTCATTTCATTTGGAGGGAGTGGTGAGTTATCATTCTCTATGGAAGGGTGAAGGTGTGCGCAGTTTGCTGGGGGAATTAAAGTTAATGGTTAGTAGAGACTAAGTTCGATTTTACTTAGTACGGTTTTAATGGACAAGGAAGACAGTGATTTTTGTATAAAAAAAATCCATATAGACCTTGAAAAAAATTATTTATAAAATCCATGCCTTATATAGACCTTGAAAAAAAGTATTTATAAAATCCATGCCTTATATAGACCTTGAAAAAAATTATTTATAAAATCCACGCCTTATATAGACCTTGAAAAAAATTATTTATAAAATCCACGCCTTATATAGACCTTGAAAAAAATTATTTATAAAATCCACGCCTTATGTAGACCTTGCAAAAAATTATTTATAAAATCCACGCCTTATATAAACCTTGAAAAGGATTATTTAGAAAAATCCACGCCTCTTGTAGTCCTTGAAAAAATTACTTAGAAAAGTCCACGCCTCTTGTAGTCCTTGAAAAAATTACTTAGAAAAGTCCACGCCTCTTGTAGTCCTTGAAAAAATTATTTAGAAAAATCCACGCCTCTGGTAGTCCTTGAAAAAATTATTTAGAAAAATCCACGCCTCTGGTAGTACTTGAAAAAATTATTTCGAAAAATCCACGCCTTCTGTATTCCTTGAAAAAATTATTTAGAAAAATCCACGCCTCTTGTAGTCCTTGAAAAAATTATTTAGAAAAATCCACGCCTCTTGTAGTCTTAGAAAAAACAATTATTTAAAAAAAATCCACGCCTCTTGTAGTCCTTGAAAAAATTATTTAGAAAAATCCACGCCTCTTGTAGTCCTTGAAAAAATTATTTAGAAAAATCCACGCCTCTTGTAGTCTTAGAAAAAAAAATATTTAAAAAAATCCACGCCTCTTGTGGTCCTTGAAAAAAATTATTTAAAAAATCCACGCCTTTTGTAGTCCTTGGAAAAAAGTTATTTAGAAAAATCCATGCCTCTTGTAGTCTTCGAAAAAAAATTATTTAAAAAAATCCACGCTTTTTGTAGTCTTCGAAAAAAAATTATTTAAAAAAAAATCCAGGCTTTTGTAGTCTTCGAAAAAAATTATTTAAAAAATCCACACTTCTTGTAGTCCTTGGAAAAAAATTATTTAAAAAATCCACGCATCTTCTTGAAAAAAATATTTTTCTATATTGCCTCCCACAAACCACAATGCCTTTTCTATCCATCTTCAAATGAATGCCGTCTAGTTAGCGAGGAATGGGAATTAAAGCTTTCCATTATTATTAACGATTATTTGTATGTGTGTGTTTGTGTTTCATTGGAACAATAACTTCAAATATAAAATTTCTATTCGCCCAACTGGGAATACCATGGCAAGTAGTCAGAGTGATACACTGACAAATAGCAACGCAACTAGAAAGAAGGAAATTTGAGAAGCAAGTAAAAATATCATCAAATTCGACCCGATTAAATAATATAGTCATAATAATAGGTCCAAAAACCTCCAGCCGGTTTTCTCCCTCTAGGGGACCTTCGGAGGAATGTCTACTTCTTGAAGGCGTCTCTAAGATTTTCCACTTCAGGAGTTTTTCCTGTCTGGCAGTTCTTCTTTGTTTAAAAGACCTTTCAAATGTCTTCCATATCTAAAAGACCTCTGGAAAGTCCTCCATCTCTAGAAGATGGAACTTTTTATACCCTTTTATTACTAACAGGGTAAAACCAAAAAAATCGAAGTAGGTTGAAAAATAATATTAGACTAAACGTATCCACAATAAAGAAAATTAGGGACACTTTGATATGGGGCTAATCCTGACACTGGGGCCAATATTGATAATATTTGGTAGTGAGATTTATAATGAATATCAAATAAGAGCCAATTCGTTATAAAAAAAAACCGTGCCCAAACTCCCCAAAATTCCGAAATTTGGGTGCTGCCCCAAAAAGTGGATCAATACTTATAATTTTTGGTAAGAAGATTTGTTACCCAAGTAAAAAGTGTAAATTTACAGATTTCATTCAATATTTTCAGCTCAGTGTACCATTACCCAACACCATTCATTCTACCCTAACCTAGCCTAGCATTCCTCTTCTTCTTCTGCTTTTGCCACGAGACTGGAAAGCGTCTACTAAAAAAGAAGCGATAGCACCTAACATATTGGCTAGAGCTTAAGTCAAGATAAAAACACAGCAGTGCAGAACGAAAAAAAAAAAATACAACAACAACTAACTACCAAGGAGACTTGAATTACAAAACAAAAACAACAACAGCAACAACACTACTAATCATTTACAGGGGGTGGATTTGTTAATGGCAGTGCTTTTTATTTATATAGAACTGCGGGTTTATGCCAAACCGAACGAACGAACACCCGCACACAATGTTGGTTGGTGGAAAATTTTAACTATTGTTGTAATTAACTTAATACAGTCTAATCGCTGGTTGTTTTATATTTCGTGTTTTGTTTTTTTGCTATTTCTGGATTTCTTTTGCCTGTTTTTAGCGCTAAAGGAAGGAAGGTATACAAGTTCTTTTGCAATGATGCCATGGCTACCACAGTTGGCACCAACCCCTCCTCCCTCTCCCCCTTCAAACATGCTTAATTCATTGTATGTTTTTTGTTGTTTTTTTGCTCATATTCCTTGGAGTTTATTTGTGTTGTTAGTTAGCTAGCTCTCGGCTCGACTCTATCCACTAGACATTTATCCTGCACCTCCAACTCCTTTTTTTTTTGGTTTTACAAAATCGTAGTAGACAAAAGTCTGCTTGTAATGATGAGTAGAAATGGCAAAAGAGAGTTAAAGAACGGACAATGAAAAACACATTGAACGTCGAACATGTTTTTGCCATTCGTAAGGAGTTTTTTGTCGTTGTTGTTTGTTTGCTATGCACCATTGATGTTCAATTTGACAACAACAATGGGAGCAGCAGCAATGAACTTTTAAAGCACTGGGGAATCGATTGTGTTTTTTCGAAGCAATTAAAGATTTCTTTTGTTTTTGTTGTTGTTTTGTTTTTCGTCCTGTAACCCAAACAAACAGGGAGATTTTCATTTACAGAAAACGAAATTAGCTAATGGAAAGAAAGATGAAGAGGGATTTAAAAATGAAGATGAAGATGAAGTTAACAAGGAGAACGTTTTGAGGAATTTTTAGTATCTAAGCTAGAATCTAAAAATTCTCCCAAATAGATTCTATTTTTTCAGATTGATAAGTGGCTCATAGGGCCATATTATCTGTATTTAAATTACTAAATTAAATATTATAGTCATAATAATAGGTCAAAAGACCTCCAGCAGGTTTTTCTCCCTCTAGAGAACTTTTGGAGTAACGTCTACTTCTTGAAGGCATCTCTTAGATTTTTTACATCTAAAAAGTTCTTCATGTCCACGAACCTTGTTCAGAATCTTCTGCCTCCTCAGGAGTTTTTCCTGCCTGGCAGTTCTTCTATATCTTACAGACCTCTACTTCTTGAAGGCATCTCTTAGATTTTCTACCTCTAAAAAGTTTTTCATGTCCACGAACCTTGTTCAGAACCTTCTGCCTCTATAATACCTCATGAGCTTTTCCTGCCTGGCAGTTCTTCTATATCTAACATACCTCTTAAATGTCCTCCACATCTAAAAGAAGAACTCTGAAAAATCGTTCATCTCTAAAATACCGTTAAAAGATAACCCATCTATCTCTAAAATACCAATAAAATGTCCCCTCTTTATAGAAGATATCTACAAGGCCTTCTATCTCTAGAAAAACGCTAAAGGATTGTTTATTCCTCAATTACCAATAGAGGAGCTTCGGAGGAACGTCTACTTCTTAAAGGCATCTCTAAGATTTTCTACATCTAAGAGATTTCCTCAGGAGTTTTTCCGGTCTGGCCGTTCTTCTATGTCTAATAGAACTCTCAAATGTCCTCCTTATTTAAAAGACCTCTGAACGTTTTTTAGATAATCTTTAGAAAAACTCTAGAAGATTGTCTGTCCCTAAATTATCCATAGAAGGTTTTCTATTTCTCCAAAGGACCTCTGGTAGATTGTTTATCTCAAAATAACCTATAGAAGGTTTTTTTTATTTCTCCAGAAGACCTCAAGAACATTTTTTCTATCATCAGAAGGTCTTCAAAAGATCTTCTCTCTTTAGTGGAAATCTCGAAATTCTTTTAATTTCAAAAGGCCTCTCTAAGGTTTTATATTTGTAGGACGTTTTTTATGACTAGGAAGCCTGTGAAAAATTAAATACCTCTGGAAAGTCTTCCATCTCTTGAAAACCGATAAAAGGTTATCCATCCATCTCGAAAATACGTATAAATTATGCTCCCTTTGAAAAAAAATCTCTAGAGGGCATTCCATCTTTAGAAGAACTCTAACAGATTGTTTTTCCCTAAATTACTTACAGATGGTTTTCTATTTCTTCAGAAGAGCTCAAGAAGGTTTTTTTTATCATCAGAAGGTCTTCAAAAGATTTTCTCCTGAATCTCCGAAGGTATTTTATCCTTTATCTTTTTTCC
Source organism: Musca vetustissima (assembly GCF_032173495.1). Lineage (NCBI taxonomy): Eukaryota > Metazoa > Arthropoda > Insecta > Diptera > Muscidae > Musca > Musca vetustissima. The sequence continues at coordinate 201,209 of NW_026877765.1, read as the reverse complement.
TCAGGAGATTTTCCTAGCTCTCATAGAAAACCACTAAAAGATTTACCCTATTTTGAAAACCTGAAGAATATTGTATATCTCTGGATGAGCTACAGGAGGTCCTATATTTATCCAAAAGACCTCTAGAAGTTCTTCTAATTCTTTAGGAGAATCTTGAGAATCTTTAAAAATTGTTTCTGATTGATGTTTTCTCATAGCCTCCATATGAGAGTACCGACCGATAAGAGGTATCCTGAATGTTCACCTTATGATGGTGGAAGGAAAAAATTCAGCCCAGCCTAACTTAACCCATTTTTCTGCTTACTTATTCTCGGCTTCTTTGGCCTATTTTTGGGAGGTTGGGAACAAAAAAAAAAAAAAATGACCAAAAACCACGACTAAAGATTTCGATTGTCTATACAGCCTGCATGCTTCAGCTTCAGTTTTAAAGAGTCCCTGCTAATGACTCCTCCCAGTCATAATGACCCCTTGCTAATAAAGACTACATGCCATACTTTGCCATGTCATACTATAAATACTCCATAACCTTCAAATGGTTTATAAATACTCGCGGACTATCAGCTTGTCAATCAAAACCCCCTCACTAAAAGTCTTTCTGAGCTTCATCTATAAAGACCACATGAACTTCAGTTCTTTTATAAGGACTCCCTGAATTTCAGATAGTCTATAAAGACTACATGAGCTTCAGCCCTTTTCAGTTTACTAAGCTGGTCTATATTCTGGATGTTTATACAGGTGTATAAGGATTTTCGGATTTTCAGCTAGTCTATAAAAACCCCATTGACTTCAACTCTTCTATAAAGACTCCCTGAGCCTTAGACAGTCTATAAAGACCTCCTTTTCAGGTAGTCTATAAAGTATACCTAGCTTGTATCCTAAGCTCATCTATAAAGAATTCCTAAGCTTCAACCTCATGAAAGTCTATAAGGACTACCAGAGCCTCAGCTCATTTATAAACACCCCATGAACTTCAGCTCGTCTATAAAGAATCCCTGAGCTTCAGCTCCTGCTGCTTCAGCACGTCTATAAAGACCTCATGAACATCAGTTATTCCATAAAGACTCCCTGAGCTTCAGATAGTTTATAAAGACTTCCTGAGCTTCAGCTAGTCCATAGACTCCCTGAACTTCAGCTCATCTATAAAGACCCCTGAAATTCAGGTCGTATGTGTATAAAGAACTCATGATGCTCGTCTATAAAGGCCCTACGAACTTCAGCTCTTCTATAACTACCTGAGCTTCAGCTCGTCTATAAAGACTCCCCGAGATTCAGATATTCTATAAAAATAACCTGAGCCTACAAAGACTCCATAATCTTCAGTTTGTCTTTAAAAACTATAAAGATTCATCTCGCCCATAGATACTCTTCCATAAAGACTCTTTGAGCTTCTGCTTCTCTATAAAGGCTCCCTGAGCTCTCTCTTTTTTAATATTTTCTTTAAGAATATCTCCAAGTTGGTCCAAAAGTTCAAATTTATTTAAGAAAAAAACTTCAATATTTTATTCAAATTAAATTTTGCATTATTTTCCCTGAAACTCCTTTCAACATTACTAACAGTTATCTCAATGCAGTTAGAAACAAAAAAAAACTTTCTAAACGATTGTGACAATTTTCCATTTTGGGCTAGGAATACTCCTCAACCAAACCGAGTGGGATGGCTTTATACTCCTCCCTCCCTCCCTCAGAAGAAAAAACAAACGATTTCCTTTGTTATTAAGTAATTTTTATGTTAATAATGACTTGAAACAAGGATAGGCAACAAAAAATCCGCTGTAACGACCATCGAAATGAAATTCAACAATAAATTTACACTTCAAAGCTTTGTAAGCCAAAAAATGAAAAGGAAAAACTGCAAAAACAGAATTGAAGTTAAGGGGCGGATTTTTTTCTGCAAATTTTTGGTTTGGGCGCTAGAATGACAATGCATTTTTGTGGTTGTTGTTATATTTCCTTTTCTTTTGTGTAACGCTCAGCACAAAAATATGCCACAAAAGACAACGATGCAGAAAAAGCAGAAGAAACAATAATAATGAATCCTTAGAGAATTCTTTAACTCCCCCAACCATATAAATCCCTTTCCATTGCGACGTTTTTTTGCCATTCTCTATTAATTTAAGTAAGAATTGCGGATTTTATTTGGAGGCTTCCCTACGATTTTTTTTCATATTTTTTTCCTTTTTTGCATTGGCGAACATCAATGAATGGCTACTTAAAAAAATATTGGCATAAATTATGAACAACATTACACTTCCGTTTCGTTCCATTCCGATGGGCAGGCCATTGCCGTATGGCAAGCAAGGCGCTCCGGAAAATAATGGATAATGGCTAAAGGAAATTCATGGAAGAAAAAAATATGTGGGGAAGTGGAAAAAACCGTTAACTTAGCTCTCTGACTACCATCCAAAAAGGATGTCATATCGATAAGGATCAAATGCTGGTTAAAAGGGGCCATCTTTGCCACACAAAAAGAAATTTCAGTGGCCTAAGAAGATATATTGGCTAATGCATTGTGGTAATGATGGAGGGAGGAGGAGAGATAAGTACGAAGCTAAAATCTAGGCTGTCGTCATCATTTGTGGCCAGGCCATTTCTTGTTTTACAGTTCATTGAGCCGTGTTGATGGCTTCTGTTCGCTTCAAGATGCATTGCTTTTAGTTATTGGCCAAGTATATCTCTCTCAAAAAAAAAAAAAAAAAAGAACGCATCTAATGCAAATGACTTAAATCATTTAGAACTTGAAGTGGTGGTTAAAAGGATGTGTTAAAGAAGGGATGCAAAAAAAATTTTTGTGGTTTTGAAGAAAAAACTGATAAAAGGGAAAGGGCTTGAAATGCTGTTCAATGGAAAGGGAACTACTTATGATTATGGCAGTAAGATTACATAATAGATATCAATTGCAGAAGTCATTTGGTGGTCCCGTTTTCCGCATTTTTCCTTTGGATTTTTTTCTGAGCTGCCAAAGGAAACTTCATTAATTTCTTAGGAAAAAAATTAAAAGAAAAATCATTTTTTTCATTAAAGGGGCCTGCCACCAGCAGCTGGTAAAACTGTCATAAGGTCGGTAAGCCGTTAAATGACTAAAAGGACGAAATGAATTTATCTGCGAATAGCTAATGAATTGTAATTGAATTGGTATTGTTTCTGGCTTTTCCGAAAAAAATTACTCAAGGATGAGGAAAATAAAAATGATTGATCGGAAAACCCAGGGGGGCTTCATGTGGTTTTGGTTTAGAAGAGCATACAAATATTTGTAGAGGATATTTGAAGCCATAGCAAATCCTTTCTGCAAAATTATATAAACGAGAGGCGGAAGGATAAATTCCACAGTCCCTATATAAACACTGCCTGACATTTAGGTCTTTAAAGCTCTCTGGGCCTTATTTCGTTTCCACAGAGTTCTTTAGGTTTAGATTGTGTATATGGAGTCCTAGAGCTTCGTATAGTCATATAGACTCGCTCAAAATAAAAATCGTCTTTAAAAGGCGTCCACAATTTCGATTCCCTGAGCTAAAAAGATTACCTGAGACCCATTCACGTCCAAAGGCTCAGATTGTCTATAAAGACTACCTGACCATCAGCTGGTCTCTAAAGACTCTCTGATCATCAGCGGGTATCTCAAACACTTCCTGAGCATCGGCACGCCTCTAAAAAGTCCCTTGTCTTCAGTAGATGAGCTGAAGACTCCCTGAGCAAAATTTCTTTTTCACAGAGCTCCTTAAGTTTAGCTTGTCTATGAGGACTCCCTGAACTTTGGCTCATCAAAAATGACTTACAGAGCATTAAATCGTTTCCTAAGAAAGCCTGGACTCTCAAAAGACTGCCTGAGCTTCTGCAAGTCTATATAGACCTCAGTACAGATTCTCCAGACTTCAGCTTGTCTAAAAATACACCCTGAACTTCAGCTCATTTAAAAATGATTCCCTGCCTATAAAGACTCTCTGAGCTCCAGTTCATTCCAAAAGAATATCTGAGTTTCAGATCGACATATAGACTTTTAAAGGATAGTCACTAAAAACTGCCTGACCATCAGCTGGTCTCTAAAAAGCTGAAAATGGTCAGCACGCCTCTAAAGAATCTCCTTTCTTCAGCTCCAGTTCATTCCAAAAGAATCTCTGGGTTTCAGATCTTTCAAAGGCTCAGATAGTCTCGAAAGACTGCCAGAGCTTCTGCACGTCTATATAGACCTCTTGAGCGACTCCTAAGCTTCAGATTATCCCCAATAATTCTCTGAGCCTCAGTTCGTTCCTCAACAATCCGTCGGTTTCATATCTCGCCTGTAAAGACCCTCTGAACTTCATATCATCTCTACAGATTTCCTGAACCTCAATTAATTTTTACCTATAAAACTCCCTGAACTTCAGCTAGTCATAGAGACGCCATAACCTTAAGGTCGTCTTAAGAATCCGCTGCCACTTAAGGTCGTCTACAAAGGACGCATGAATTCCAGCACTTCTATGACGATTTCAGGCAGTCTTCGAACTTCATATATTCAATACATTTATATTTCAATACATTTTTTCTATATGTATAGAAAATTCTAAAAATAGTTTTTTGCCTAGACAGATGTCACCCACCACTTCCCCCTATTAACAAATTTTCAAATGTCTATTTTTCAAAATGTCAAATGTCAAAATTTATTACAACATTTCCAAATTTATCAATTTAAAAAAAATAACACAAACAAAGACAAAAAAATATTCTCTTCCAAAACAACCTCCAAAATTTTAACCATGATTTTTCAACACCCATTACAGCCTCCAAATTCCTTATTTTCTTCCTCTTTCTCTTCCATCCTCTATTCTCTCCATCGAATCGTGTTTCTTCCCTTCACAGCATCTTATTAATATATTTATCCACATAGGACCACACAATTTTCGATACACAAAACAGCGACCAGGCACCAAGCCAAACGTATCCCGAAGATTCAGCATCCATTAGTGGGGAGTAAGCAGCGCTAGCGTTTTCGGACATGTTTCTTGGTTGTTTGAAATTTCAGGAAAAATTCTTATTGTTGTTTGAAAATATATTCAGCAAGGCTTCACACGTCTGTTCGTTCAGAGAATATTTTTTAAATGTTCGGAAAAATATTTTTTATTTGACAAAACGACAATTTCAAAATCAAGGCCTACTGAGAGGAAAACTAAGTTTTTTGATATAAAATATTTTTGAAAACAGTGTTTTCAAATCAAAGTGGTTTTTTAAAGGAGTTGGGGGAAAATAAAGAGTTATTTTGAAAAACTATCGGCAAAGACCTTAGGAAAATTTAACTTTTTTTTGAAAAAAGGAAAAAGCTTTCAAAATTTCCCCAATTAACCAAAGACTTTGCAAAATGTCTTCTAGTTTGGAGAGACTTCTGCACTGAAGACCTCCCGAAATGTCATCTATGTGCGGAATATATTGAATACTGCAAACAAAATCTTCGGTGGAAAAACGAAAGGGGCTCGTATGGTTAGAAGAATGTCAACTCCCCTAACACTCGTCTTCTATGGGTAAAAAAATTTCTACGTTCGGTCAATAGACACCTATATAGACAAAATATATTTGAAGACAGTTTATAAAGACTTTCAATTTGTAACCGGATGACCCTTCAACGCATCTTCCATTCGCAGAAGATATTTGATCATGTTAACATTTTCCAAGAGGGTTTCAAAGGTTATAAAATATAAATTGTTCCTATAATCGGAAATCATGCTTATCGCCTTCTATCTTCAGAAGACACTTACTGCAAAACGCCCATTGGTCTTCTGCAAATAGAAGTCAGTTCGAAAGATCTTATCTAAATAGGAGAACTCGAAACAAATATATTTCAAACCCTAAACCTTTTCAGGCAACTTATATCGCTTGAGAGCAAAAATTCGGCCATTGGTCCAGCCAGATAGCAATTCTTCCAAACGATCATTAAAAATTTGCATTAAATGAGGATCTTTTATGGTTCGATTACCGTTCAGGGCCTATAAATTTTTGGACAGAACCTCTCCAGTTTTTATACCCTCCATATTATAATATATTAAATTTATCATTTCCGACCCTATATCAGCGTAAAATTCTATGACGATTTAAAAGTTTCCGTCTGTCTGTTGTAAACTCTCCAACTTTTTGTCTGCAGGTAGTTCAAGTTCGAATATGGGCAATATGGGACCACGTTTTGGCATAGCCCCCATATAAGGGTAACTCCTCATTTTCGGTGTTTTGGGGTTCTTGAGCGCGTTTTTCAATCGAGTACAATGAAAGTTGGTCCTTTATCGGATAGCTCAATTATAGGGTTCCCCCAATTTTCGGTATTTTAGGCTTCTTGAGCGCGTTTTCTATCAAATTCGCTGTAATGTAACACTTTGGGCTAAAAATTATAAATGTCAATTATTTTGATAGAGGAATCTTGATTCCAGGAGAACTTCCATAGAGGATAGGAATATCCCCATTTTCTAAATAAGGAACATAGGTAAATATATTTTCTATTAACAAGGACCTTTCAAGAGATCTTCAATAGATAGAGGATACCAATTTCAAAAAGTATTTCATATCAAAAGGACCTTTCAAGAATCGTCCATGGGGGCGATACCTAGATAAGATAACTACCATTTAAAAAAGAGAATTCCGGAGAAAAAGCGAACATCGAAGGGAAAATATATATTTTTTAAAGAGGTTCCATAAGGAAAAGTTTCAAAGGATTTCACAGAGTAAACATATCTTCTATTAACGAAGATCTTTCAAGAGATCTTCAATAGATAGTGGGAACTACGTTCAAAAAGTCCTTCATAGAAAAAATACATTTTATGGATCGTCCGCAGAGAGGATACCTTTCAAGATATCTACCATCGATGAAAAAAATACAATTCCAAAGGTATTTCACATGGGAATGACAGTATAAGGGATCAGCCATAGAGAAAGGAGTCCTGGAAGTGAACAATATTTTTTGTTTCAAGAGGTTCCATAGATAAAAGGCCTTCCAAAGGCTTTCACAGTTGAGAAACCCTGGGAAGAACCCAGATTTTCATTAATGGTCAGAAGAGGTTCTTTCGCTTAGAGATTAAAGGAATTTCTTTGAGGCTCTAGATTTTACAACACAAAACAATAATTGTTTACCGAATAAATGTTTATTTCGTTCAATATTTAAGGAGTAATTTATTCCTACTTTTTTCAGACCATCGATTTTTCATTGTTAGCATTTTAGCCATTACCATTTATGATGAAGCAACAGCAGCAGGGCGGCTTACTTAACATTTGGAATCAGAATTTTTGCGCTAAATATATTTGTATTTTGTAGTGGTGCTGGAGAAGCTGTTTCTTTCACATACTCTAAAACTAGTTAGGTTATATATTTATGTATATATTAAAGCACATATGTATGTGTGTATATAAAACTAAAAATGGAAGATGGCTGAACAAAATAAGACTTAAAGTAGAGACAGACGCAGTCTATAATGGCATATGAAGGCGGCATTTATGATTGGAAATTTTCTTCTCTATGTGGGAATGAGAGAGACAGAGATAGAGAGAGTGAAAGCGAGGCGATAATTTCCCAAGATATTTGGTGCAAAAATATGAAATTAATGATATGGAGACATGCATTACAAAATAAGGCTTATGAAAATAATAATTATAATACTAAATAATATTTGTTTTTTAAAGGAAATAATTTAAAGCATCTCTACTAACCTTAATGCTATCATAGCAGGCGGTCACCTTGCCATTTTGCACTTCAACATTTGCAGGCGGATGGGCAAATTTACATTCGGTATCTTGGCGGGAACATTTATTCCTTTGAAATTCACGACATACTTCTAGCTGGAGCCAACGTGAATCTTTGCCATTTAATAGGCTGGTCATATTAACCATAGCGGCCATGTTTGTTTGTTGTTGTTGGGGGGGAGTTTTTTGTGGGTTACTGCTTTTTTGTTGTTGTTGGGTTTTTTTTTACTTATTGCTAGCTTTGCTGGCGTATTATTTTAGCTGCTAGCTGTTTTATTGTTTTTCTTTTGTTGTTGATGGATTTTTTGTTGTTGGTTTCTGTTTAGCAATAAAACACCACAGGACAGTCTAGTTTTTGTTTTTTTTAGTTTTACATTAAAGAAAAGCTGCCGTATAGTAGTTGTTGTAGGATAATGGTGATGATAATGATGTGGGGATACTGGCCAAAAAAACTCTGGGCGGGAAGGAGAAGATTTTGATGATGAGTTGACTGGGGATCAGATAGTCGTAGATTTTAGAGGGATACGAAATCAAAAAGGAGTTGCGGGACTAAATAGAAATAGTTGCTGGATTTCGATGCGATTCCTTTCTAATTGATGATGGGCAGGATTTGCTGCTGCTCCGGGAGTTTGTAGTTGGGTTTTTTTATTAATCCAGACTTTGTAACATTCTCCTTTCTTCGTTTGCGTTTCTTGGCTAGAACTGTTTTGTTTTCTTTCGTTTTCCTTTTTCTTTAGCTGACTTTTTTTATATTTGTAATTTTTTCTTTTGTTATTTATTTCTTGTTGTCAACTTTTTGTTAGGGTTGCCAAATTTCTTTTATTTTTCTTCTTTGAGTTTCTTTTTAATTTTTGTAAAATTTTCTTTTATTTAAAAAAAATCACTCACAAAATTACTTGATTTGAGTTTTTTTATTTTTCTGGATTTTTTAGCTTTAAAAAAATAAAAAAAAATATATATTAAATAACGTTTAATTTTTTATATAAAAAAATATTTTGTATTATTATTTTTATATAAAAAATGTTTTTATATATAAACATTAGTTTGTATTAATATTTTTATATGAAATTATTTTTATATAAAAATATATTTTTATATAAAAATTACTTTTATATAAAAAAAATATTTTTATATAAATTATGTACATATAAAAATATGTTTTTATATAAAAACCATTTTTATGTACAAATATATTTATATAAAAAATATATTTTTATATAAAAAATAATTTTATATTAAAAATTATTTTTATATAAAAAATAATTTTGTATAAAAAATATTTTTATGTAAAAAAAAAATTAATATAAAATATATTTTATATAAAAAAATTTGTTATATAAAAACAATTATTTCTATATAAAAATTATTTTTATTTAATTTTTTTCTACATAAAAATTTATTTTTATAAAAATTAATATTTTTATATAAAAAAAATATTTTTAAGTAAAAAATATTTTTATATAAAACAAAATATTTTTATGTAAAAAATATTTTTATATATAACAAAATATTTTTATGTAAAAAATATTTTTACATTAAAAATTGGTTTTATATAAAAAACTACTTTTATATAAAAATTATTTTTATATACAAAAATATATTTTATCTAAAAAATTATTTTTATATAAAAAAATGCATCTTATATATAAATATATATTTGTATATAAAACATATATTTTTATATAAAAAAATTACTTTTTATATAAAAAATATATTTTTATATAAAAATTATTATTACATAAAAATTTAATTTTAATAATAAAAAATATTTTATATTAAAAATTATTTTTATATAAAAAATTACTATTTATATAAAAATATATATTTTTATAAAAATTCTTTTTATATAAAAAATATATATTATATACAAAAATATATTTGTATATAAAAAATATATTTTTATATAAAAAATATATTTTATATAAAAAATTATTTTTATATAAAAAATATATTTTTATATAAAAAATTACTTTTATATACAAATTTTATTTTTATATAAAAAATTGTTTCTATAGCCGGTTTTTATTGTTGTTTTAATTTATTTTTTGATTTGAAATTAATTTCATTTATTTTTTGTATATTTTTTATTTAACCGTATTCGTAATTTTTTGCTATATACGTGTTTATATATTAATTTGGCTAGGCACTTATATAAAAATATTTTTTTATTTTATTATAATTTTTGTTTAATATCCAGCAAAATGTAACTGAGGTGTCCAAACTCAAAAACAAATTGACAGCCAAGAATAATATTACTGTGGTGAATGGTTGGGGTATTTTTCTGTTGGCGTTGCAGGGGTGGTGAACTTAAAAATGACACAATTTATTTTTTTATAATTTATTTGAAAATATATTTTTTTTAATTTATTTATTTTTTTAAAAAATAATATTTTTATAAATTAATTTTTTTAAATAAAATTATTTTTTTATAATTTTATTTAACTTTTATATTTTTATTTTTTATAAATTATTATATATATTTTTTATATAATTTATATTTTTTTATAAATTATTTTGTTTTTTTTATAATTTTTTTTTATATTTTTTATCAATTTATTTTTTATATAATTTATAATTTTTTATAAATAATTTTTATATATATTTTTTTATAAAATATATATATATATATATATATATTTTTAATTTTATTTTTTTATAAATTAATTCTGGGTGTCTTGGAGAACATAAAAAAGGATGTTTAATATTTTTTTGTAATGAAAATTTATTTTTATTATTGTTTGCTGGGTAGGATATTTGTTTTTTGGGTTATATATTTATAGCAAAATTTCAAGCGCAACAATCAAAATAACAGCAGCTTTATTCTGGTTTCTAGTTAAAATTCAGTTTACTGGCTTTCTAAGATGGCTATATAGAACTGGCCCGTTAATATTTTTAAGCTGCAGCAGCGTATATTTTTTGGATTTTATTTTCTAAGGCCTTGTTTTCTCTAAAAAAAATCCCAGATTTATTATTTATTACGGGATTTGGGGCGGCTTGCTTTTGTTTTTTCTAAAGAAGCTACAGGCGTATTATATGTATGTATATTTTTTTATTCATTATTTTCTTCATGTGTACATTATCTGTAAATAGACGGAGAAAAGAACAAAGAGAGAAAAATACAAAAAATCAAGTTAGCATTTATATAGTTGGTATATGTATATACTTAAATACCTAAAAAATATAATTAATTAAAATACTTAAAAATAAATTGAAATAAAAAAAATCTAAATGATTTAAAGCATATATAGATAGGTGTTCTTAGAAGCTATAATAAAGGAATGTGTTGTGTCCATAAATATATTTAAAGAGAAAGCATTCATTACATTAATATCCCAGCAAACATTTTTTTTTTGGGAATTTTCCCCACAAGCAATTATTCCCATATATAAAGCAGAGTTCACTATTGTTTTCTTAAAGCTATGGCAAGCACATTTATTATGGAATATCCTTAAGGATATAATATCCTAGGATATTTTTGTTTTTCAAACATACAATAAAGCTGGCACAGATTATAAAGCTAATGTTTGGATTTATCGTGATTTTAAATTCTATACGCACACATACAAGCAGTTTCAGTTGAGGCACCCAAAAGCTAAATGTAAACATTTTTCCACGATTTTTCATCAGAATATCAAAATGAATTATTTTTTTTATAAAGGAAATTATATATTAATTCTGAAAATTATAACAAGAAAAAAAAACAATAAAATTTAGTACAATAATATTTCGAAGATTTTTTAAGATTTTTTTAGAAGTCCTTTTAAAGGCAAAGAAGAAGTAATTGAACTAATACAAAAATATGAATCAATATATAGTTATTGTTTCTTTAGTGGGCCTACTATACTGACCAAGTGTGATTAGATCGCTAATGTCAGCGTTAGTGACTAGATCGCGAATGTCAAAAAAACCGTTGTGGGGGCTCTATCAAATGTGGATCACTGTTTATACCGTACCGTTATATGAAGGATACCCCGAAATCTGGCCAATAATCATATTTTTGGGAAGATTTTCGACACAATGCGAATTTAAAATACCAAATTACAGTCAATGCCTTTGAAAGACGAGCTAGAGGCTATCCTGTAATTTGAAATTATTTTTTGTCGTTTTCATTTTTCTATTTTGATTTTATATTTTTATCTTCATTTTTACGTCTTATATTGTTTCTTCTTATTTACTTACATTTTCGTTTGGGTTTGTTGTTCGTATCAACACTTGTTTCATATATTATATTTAGCTTTCATATCGAAATAATTTGGAAAATACATATGCGAATTTTGTAACGCCAATGCAAAGGTAAAAATGTCTCAAATAAAGAAACAATGGAATGCAAAAGTGAAAGAAACAGTATTCAAATAAACGATTACAAAAATAACTACCATCAAGTAAAGGGAGAGGCGGAGAACGCTACCAAAACAAAACACAGCCAAACAATGAATGGTGTTTATGGTGTTTTTTTTTCTTGGGAGAAATAAATTTGATTTCGGGAGAGAGAAAGAGAGAGACAGGAAAAAAGAGCGAAAACAGCGCAAAAATGTTTGAAGTACCTCCATGTGTTGTGTTGTTCCCAGTGACTTCAAATAACAATTTGTGTAAAAATATAAAATCAATGTTCGATAAGTGTATGTCAAAGAACTATTGGAAAAAAGTTGATATTTTTTAGTGGAATCGTACTCAGTACGGTTTGGAGTACGACCATATGTTGTGTTGTTCCCAGTGACTTCAAATAGCAATTTTATAAAAATATAAAATCAAATAGTGAAAATTTTCTTTTGGCGATTTCCTACATGGTGGATTATCACAATAAGAACTTAAGTCCTTGTATGGATATGAATTATAGTACCATTTCATAGCACTGGCAAGACCCAGGAACGTCTGTAGTGTTATGTGATGTCATGCTGAAAGGGATTGGAGAAGTTCCAAATACAAGGAAAGACGTATTATTTTACACCACGATAACGCTAGCACATTGACTCCACAACCACAGCCTTTTTGAGCGGATAAAAATTGATGGGTCATAGATCGTTTAGCTCTGAACGTGTCCATTAACGTACTCAGTACCACTTTAGGTACAACAATGTGTTGTGTCGTTTAGAGTGACTATAATCACTATAGTGAAGATTTTCGTGAGATTATTTTTTTACAACTTTCGATGTGGATTATCTTTTGATAAGTGTGAGCTATTGGGAAAATCTGATATTTATACTCTACACAACTATGTTGTCAGGGTATTATAGCTTTGTGCAGCCCCAAGAGTTTGTAACGCTGCGAAATATTGGTCCTAGCCCCACCTTTAAGTATACCGATCGTCATATCTCGACTAGCTAAGACGATCTAGACATGTGTGTGCGTCCGTCTGTCCATTATAATTTGTAAACACGATACAGGCCACAGTTATGGACCAATCTTCACGAAATTTTGCATGTAGGATGGGTTCTGGCCAATGAAAATCCCTATTGTTTTTGGTGAAGATCGGTTAATTTTTAGGGGATGATATGGACCAAATACTAAATTTTTGTCGGTTTTTCTGTTCGCTCCAGAGGTCGCAATTACGATCCGAACATCGCGAAATTGTGCATGGAGGAGAGAGAATAAGCATGCCTGTTTTGAAAAAGATCGGACAATATTTACCGGGTCAAATGGACCCCGACTTTTGTGTGAAAAATGACAAAATTTGTATTATATAGCTTATATATTTACTCCTGAAGGACATAGAGCCGCGAAGTTGATAGTATGTCGAAGAGGGGTGGTTGGCCTTTAAATTATACCAATTATATTGTCGTATGTACTCGGATGTGGGAGTTACACGTAAATATTTACAGGTGCTTACGTATTCAGATATTGTTTAGTAAACCATTACCACACTAGAGGGCGGAAATATAGCGATGATCGCTTTGAAATGTTCCATGAGGTTCCAGTTATGGTCAAGGACAACGGTGATATAAAGGTATAAAGAAGAGGTGATGTTGACCTTTAATCGGGCAAGAGAATGCAACTATCATCAAATATTACCCAGGCTCGGAATAAAAATCCGCAGAAAGATAGAGATCTGTAGTAGTTGTGTAGGGTATCGTATGGTCGGCCCCGCCCGACTATACTGCTCCGCTCTCTGGTTTTCTATTAGAATCGTACTCAGCATTGTGTAACGTACGACCATGTGTTGTGTTGCAGCAACGTACACCGGATTTCATTTCGGGGGGGGCCCGGTAGTACAAAATGAAAAAATTCGCTGTTGCAGACATAAATTTACTGTGAAAAAATTTCATTTTGGGGGGGGGGCGGGTCCCCCGGGCCGGCCCCCTGCTTACGTCCCTGTTGTGTTGTTTCCAGTATTTTCTTAAGTAGCAGATACATTTTTTCAAAAGCGTGAAGAAGACAAGACGAGCTCCCGCAGATCAACACACACTAAAGCGTTCTGAACGGTCAAAACGTAAAATTGATGGGTCATCCGTATTATTCATTCCCGCACATTAAGGAAAAATTGTCATGGCCAACGATTTTCGCGTGCCAGAAGATGATCGGAGCTCCAAAATACTTTGGAAAGCATTAAAACAATTTTTAAGGCAAGAATGTTTGAGCAGAAATATACCATTAACCTTACGACAAGGTCAAATAAACTTCAATTTGTTTTTAAGTTTAGACAAGTCGCAAACCACGTGTTCCTCTAAAATAGTAATTTAAATTCTTGGATATTAATATTTCCACGTGTGGAGATAAGGTAGGTTCGCTCAAAACCATGATTTCAATTCATAATAACTTAACTAAGAATGGAATATAATTGTCCTGATACCTAGAAAAAGGATATGTAATTTTGACCGGTATCCGAACTTCTGGAATTAATTTGAACTAGAAATAGGATATATTAGTTCTGAGACTTAGAAAAAGGATACGAAATTTTGACCAGAATTTGAATTCGATATAGAAAAAAATATGAGTATCACTAAAAAATTTCAAAATTAATTCCCAAACATTTTAGGTCCTAAGGCTCTCATTTACCTTTATCTTGTGAAGTCCTACCAAAAGCAAATACAATTTTAAAAATTTTATTTTTGAATTTAATTTCCAAAAACTTCTCCCACACCTCTCGCATAAATTTCTTTTGCGTAAAAAAACGGCTGATAAGTGTTTCACAAATTTGTTTTGTTTGCATTGCTTGTTTTGTTTTTCTTTCATAATTTCTACAACTCATTGATAATTGTTATTGATTTTGGTGTTGTTGTTGTTTTTCACATTTGCTTTTGCTGCTGCTATTCAATTAACGACAGAGTTATTTATTTTCACCTGCAGGGCTATTAGGAGCGCGTCAGTTTTCTCAGTTTCAGTTGAGGCACAAATTGCCATAGCTCCATAAATGTGTGTTATGTACTATATTTCTCCATAAATAAGTAACGACAACAACAATAACACCAAAAAATTATCTAATCGTTAAATATTGATAAAGAAAAAAATGTGTTTTTGTGTTGTTGTAGTTTTTCCAGATATCATGGTATTTTGGAATGTATTTGTTCAAATACGATTTTGAAAACGGCAGGCTACTAATGGTGGGTTTTGGCAATGCATTTGTGGGAGGGAGTGAGGGAGAGTGGAAATTAAAAGAGAACGAGGGAGGAGAGAAGTTCGATGGTCTGGCTATAGGGCTCTGCAATGCTTTTTTGGGAGGGAAAGAGGGGGAGAGGTGAAATTCGATGGAGGGTTCTGCAATGCTTTTTTAAAAGGGTGATTAGGGGGAGGAGAGAAAGGCGTAGAAAATAATTTTGTCTTGCGAGGAAAAGTTCGGTGGACTGGCTGAGGGGTTTCCAGAATTTTTGTATTGCATTTCTGAAGGCCCGAGAATGAACTTTGAGTGAACAGAAAAAAACCGGGCATTGGTATAGAGTAGGATTTTACTGGGAAGTTGGGTATCTCGGGGAGAGGCTGATTGACGAAGATAAGTTTTTTTATAGGGAGTGTGGGGAAAATTGACATGCGTCCACAAATATTTTTTTTATTAAATTCCAGCCGTACACGTGCAGCCCCTCTCATTTAACATTTAGGCACCTTTCACGCAAGTTAACTACCCCTGAGGCGGGTGGGTTACAACTGCCAAGAGGGGAGAACTTAAAATATGCAAAAGCAATTAAATTGTAAGTTTTTGGAACTACCCTTAAGTTCCCATTTACAAATTAAGGGTTACCCGGGGTGCTGTCAACATTTTTGGTTACATTGACCACCATTCGGAGTGGTCAATGCTACCTTGGTTATGAATAATTTTTCAGATTGTTAAATATTTATTTAACAACAATAACACACACACAGACCAACAACAACAAAAAGAGTATTTGTTTTTATTATTTCATTACTTTGTTGTTGTTGGTATTGAAGCTCTATATTTGTTTGGTGTTGTTGTTTGCGGAATATAATTTTTTATGTGCCGTTTTTTCGACGTTGATATTTCTTTTGTCAATTTTATTTGAAAAAATTTCGGTGTTGTTGCTATTTTATGTTTTTTTTTTTTGTGACGTGAGATAAGGAAAACATAAAAGTTTTTATTTTGTAATTTTGTTGGGTTGGGTTCGACATTAGCAGGAAATAAAATAGAATCTACGTACCAACCAAGGTGGTACATGGGTGAGAATATGTTTATGTTTTAATTTGAAAGTTCGTTGTTTTTTATTTAATAGGCCAGCTGACTGACGGAATAATTTGATGGCTGATATGCTAGCGGGTGACTAGAGTTTTTGGTCGTATTCGTGTTGTTGCCAATCGAATGCATAAAATGCTGCCATAATTATGCCAAGACAGGAGGCGGCCGTTCTAACAGCCAGCCAACCAACCAACCCGCCAGCCTGCCAGGCAGGTGGGTGGTTGGGTAAAATTAATGTTCGTGTTAAGATAACAATCGAATTTTGGTAATAAAATTGTAGCAACTATAGGGCAAATAAAAACACACACATAAAAATTAGAACACCGTTTTTCTTATGGTGTAGGGGTTTCGAAAAAAAATATTTTTATGGGGACAGGAAACCACGGCACATGTTTGAAATTATATATATAATTTTTTGTCTGGAATTTATTTATGGAAATTTGTGTTAATTTCGGGGAGATGAAATACTGAATAGGGCTAAAATGTTCTAAGGAGAAGGAGGAGATGGTGGTGGTGATATTGATATTGATCATAGGAAAAATGAGGAATAAAATAATTACCTACTATTCCGGTTATTATGTAAATGATTTTGTTTAGATTTTATACGATTTTCATCGTAGGGTAGATTTTTCTGCATAGATTACAAGGACTCAGATGAATTGAAAAGTCCCCAAAAGTTGTTGTGGATTTTTTTAAATATTATTTCAAGGACTATAAGGACTGCCTCATTAGAAGAGTGGAGTGGCCCATCAGTGGCGTTGTTTTTTTGAAATATTTTTTTAAGGTACATAAGAGGTGTGAATTTTTTCAAAATATGTTTTCAATATATTTTAAAAATATTTTTTAATTCTCACCAACCGGTAATTTTTAAAAAATATATATATTTGCAAAATCAGAAGAGTTGATTTCTCAGAAGAGTGGATTTCCCATACATTGTTGTAGAAGTGGATTTTGTAAAAATATTTTTTAAGGGCTATAGAAGGCGTGGATTTTGTAAAAATATTTGTTTAGGTCCGTCAAATGCGCGGATTACTTAAAAATAATTTTCAAGCGGACTATTTAAAAATATTTTTTCAAGGCCCACAAGAAGCGTGGACTACTTAAAATATGTTTTCATGGCCCGTCAAAGGCGTGGATTACTTAAAAATATGTTTCCATGGCCCGTCAAAGGCGTGGATTACTTAAAAATATGTTTTCAAGGCTACTCAGAAGCATAGATTTTTTTTAAATATTTTTTCAAGGCCAATCAGAGGTGTGGATTACTTAAAAATATTTTTTTCAAGGCTAGTCAGAAGCATAGAAGCAAAAGCAAACACATTTTTCCTATGACTAAGGGAGTGGATTTATTAAAAATATTTTTTAAAGCTCATCTTTTTTAATATTTTTCAATGCCCATTAGATGCGTAAAAACGTCGTTAAATTCGACCGGGCCGAAATTGTTATTGTTTACCACACATTTGAATGTTCACCTTGTGGTAAACAATAAAATTGAACGGAACCTTTATATAAGATAAATTGCCAGCCAGGAGAAACCCAAAAAAAAAAAAAAAAAAAAAAAAAATACTACAGACTCTTTGTTTGGAAAATTGGGCTAAAATCTTGAACATACCGAAAATGATGAGTGACCTCTGTATGGCGGGCTTTTTATAGTATGAAAATTTCTCTTTGAAAACAATATTTATCAAACAAGGTCCAGGAATGCCAAATTACAGCCACATCGTAAGGCTACAATATATTCTCAAATCAATGGAAAAAAGGGGTCTAGAATCATCAAAATTCCTATAATGGATTTGGACCCAAATATCGATCGACATCCATAATTTTGGGTTGGAAAATTTGCCATCTAATGGGAACTAAAAAGATCTATACCTGACTGAAAATATTCAATCTGCTGTAATTTTGTTCGGTTTTGTATTTGAAATCTACACATGTGTGTAGCTATTTTCTCTGATGTCCCATAGTGTGCGAGTGTGTTTGTCTCACGAAAACCCTAACCGAAAAAAAATTTACTTGAGAAAATTAGCGAACGTTAGAGACAAACCAAGATGTTCGTTCATTCATCCAAACCAAGACACACACAGGGTCATACAAAACAATTCTTTTTTAATTTTGCTTTTCTAAAAATAATAAAAAATTAGAAAATTAAAAAAACATGTGTTGTTATATTTAATGTGACAAACTAGTGTCAGACTAGTACTTTAATATGTGTGTGCATGTGTGTTGTCTGTTTTTTTTTTTTTTTTTTTTTTTTGGTAGTTTGACCCCCAGTCAGCACCTTAGGGGTCTAATTGTTCTAGATTTTATGTGTGTGTGTGTGTAATATTAGTTGGTAGCTTGTAATGTATGTCTGTTGAGTGTTGAATTTCTTGGAACCACTTGAAATTGAAAAAATTTGTCAAAAAGAGGCCACCGTAGGGTACAAGGTTAATGGAGGGGAAGAGATTTATTTTTAGTAGAATTTACAATAATATGTTGGAAAAAAGAATAAAATTGGGAAATATGTAAAAATTAAATGAGTACTGGGAGTTATATCTTATCCGTTTGCAACAAGTGGAAATATTCGCCGGAGACCCGGAGTAAACGAAATTCTAGGTCTATATAGCAATGTGGAATGTATGTCTGTTAAAATCCCGATAGAGCTAGCAATATTTGAAACAGAACATTGAAATTTTGCACATACATTGTGCAAGATATTTGAGATTTTTTTAGGGTTGTAGACAAATTTTTCACGCGAAGTGTTGGCTCCGATTTTATATTATATGTTCTCTGTGTTGCAGAAGTGTTTTTCAATCGAATTGCATATTTCTTATATTGAGTTCGCATTGGGTGACAACTATTCCTACCCAAAAATTTTAAATATCGGTCTATTTTTTACGGTTCTAAGCAAAGTTTCACCTGAAGTGGCTATGTCTTCTAGCTGAAACTTACCATGACATAGCCTCCTATATAAAATTTAGATATTTTGAATGCCCACCTCATGGTGGAGGGTATAAGAAGTCCGGTTCGGCTGAACTTAACGTAGCATAAATATTTTAAAAATCCCTGCCAGGAGAAAACAATACATTGACTTCGGAGCTGTTAGACATATTTTGAAAAGATCATGCAAATAAAAATTTCTGTAGGTTTTCTACATATGGAAGTGTTTAAATATTTTTTACACAGAAGTTCCTTTAGTGGTCTGGTGAAACCTTAAAGAGTCTTCGTTATATAAGAATATCTCTGAAATTGTCTCCATGTGCTGAAAACTTCTGCCAAATTTAGATTTTTTTTACAAGATCTTCTATAACTCCTCTAGAGATTTTTAGAATTTTTTCTTAAAGATCTTCCGAAAAATTATCGATTGAAAACAGTTTTTGTTTAATTTCCTCTAGATTGAAAATATTTTGTTGACACGAAACCACTGTGCCTACTATTCAAATACCAACTCATTTTTTTTTCAAATCTTTGAGTTATATTTTCAATACATATACTTTAGTTGTTGTTGTTTTTATTTTTTCTCTATTTCAATGTTCAAATTGTTTTTGTTGCTTTTCAAAAAAAATTTAAAACATACATAAATGTATATATAAATAAATATTTTTTGTATACACATCTATAGCCAACGCCAATCCATTAATTTTTCTAATTTATTATAAACATTTTCTTATTTTCTTGTTGTTGTTGTTTTGATGGTTTTGGCTTTGCTAGCCATAGCACAAATATTACGCTAATGAAATTATGAGTTAAATAAAAAAACGAAATAACGCCACACGATGGATGAAACGAACGATTTGGACATAGAGGAGGAGGTATTATCATTGAAAATCTACACTGTATTTGAAAACAAAAATTTCTAAATTGATAATTTAGAAAGAGATTGATAAGTTCAAATGTTTTGAGGTTCAGATGGGTGGATTGAATTAATTTTCACAAAATTATCATTGAAAATCTACAATGTATTCAAAATATTTTGAAATTGATATTTTTGTAGAAAATAAAGGAAGAGATTAGCAATTTCAAGTTTTTGGGGGAGGTTCAGATCGATCGATCGAATAAGTGATAGATAGATCATTAAAAATCGACATTATATTTCAAACATTTTGAAATTTATTGTTTTGTAGAAAAGGGATTAATTTTTAATACCCTTTCATTTTTTTTTTTTTTGAGGTTTTGGATCGATGAACCTTTAGCTTGAGCCCGGCTGAGAAGTGAAATCTGGTTCCTATGGCATCTCTTAATTGCTGTCTGGCGCCTTAGCGCTCAAAGCCACCACAATATGCAGTTGTATACCGTGTAAGAAAAAATATTATAGGTTGTATGGGAAAAATCCGCCACTACAAGAAAAATCTGCTCTAAAGCTATTAATAATTTCGGATTGATGAACCAAAATTCTCCCAAAATTATCATCGAAATCTATATATATACAGATTAAAATTTTAAGTCTCAACGTACGACCTTTGCAAAGCCACATAGCCCAATATGCCTGATGAGCCGCTTAACCAACGGGGAAACGCGTCGCATAATGGTGGGTACGTAGGTTCTTCTCCTGGCTTTCCTTTTCATTGCAAAACTTAGATCATCAAGCTCGACTCGAAAGAGTATAAACAATCACTTAAAATCTTTAAGTTAAATTATTAATGTAGGGAAACCCCTCCAAACCTTTAACTTCGTATTCACATGAGAGAATATACATCGGAATAACAGGTAAAATTTGTAATAATTTTTTCCACATTGAAGTTTTTATATTTTTCTTTGTAGCCACTGTTTTTAAAATTTGAAACTATTTAATTTTAATTATTATTTTTTTTTTTTTGTTAATTTACCAAAAAAATATGATGGCATTTTGTTTTAAACAAAATTAAATAAAACAAGAAAACTAGCTATCATTATAATTATAATGACCAGTTTGCTTAGTTGTGGTTTCTTGTTGTTTTTATTGTTGTTATTATTCTGTGGAAATAAAAAAATATATATCCACCGATGAACATCAAAATGTCATAAACATTCAAATGTTTATATGTCGGGTTTTTTGTCGTTCTTGCTTTTTGTGTGTCTGCAGCAAGTGTAAAAAAGTTTTATGACACATTAAAAATGTAAACGTTTAGTTATTGTAAACAATATTTTTTAAAAAGATTTTGGCCTAATTCGTGGCAATTTAATGTTTTAAAATTGTAGGCCAGTTAAAAAGTAATGAGATAAAATTAAGGCATATAATGTTCATATGAGATAAAGGTATTTAAAATTTTGTCGATTACTGAAGGGTTCCTCCCTTCAAAGGGATATTTTTTTTTTATAAAATGACATTCAAATGTCGTCATAAGATTTATTAAATTGTCTTTCCGTCTCCAATACCTCGAAATATTCGTCAGAAGTTGCTAATGTTTGTATATATTTTTGATTAGAATATAATTTCAGATGTGACTACATTCTAACGTTACAAAGCGGCATTCCGAGATTTCAATATAAATCCATATTACTGCATTTTTTATTTTGAATTTATGTTTCCTTCTTCTTTTTTATGTCTTTTCTCGTTTCTTCTTATTTATTTACATATTTGATATATGTTGTATTTAGTTTAATTCGAAATAATTTGGAAAATACATATGCGAATTTTGTGACATAAATTCGCTAAGAGTGGCTAAAATAAAGGAACAATGGAATGCAAAAACTAGTCACAATCGTTGGAGTAGAAAATCGGTGGCTGTGTTTGTCAAAAAGAGAGAGAGCACAAATGAGGGCAACTTATGGTAAAGTAGAGCGAAGTAGGAAAATAATTGTGATATTAATGAAATGTTTACATTTATTGGTAAAATAAGTGAATTTCTCATAGTTATAAGATTTTTTCCTGAATTCAAAGAGAAAAAATAACTACGAATTATATATAAAAATATACATTATTTTTTTCTATATATTTTCAGTTTTAGCCCTTTTTTCCTAGCCTGAAAGGACCTTGGGTGCTACTATCGCAAGAACTTGAACAAATAATACAATTACTATCAGTCCATTCTCAAACAATTTTTGACTTTTTTGGAGATCTGTTGGAATATGTAATTAATTTATCTCCAGTAAATTGCAGAGATTATGGTTATGGTTATTTTTATTTCTAAATTTTTTTAATAATAATATTCCATGCCAAAAACTATTACTCCACACAGGAGGTCAGGGCCAAAAGTAATGCGAGATTAATCGCCAGCATAACAAGCTCATTATAGCAACGTTATCTAATCACGTATAAGCAATTAATATTTATGGCTTATTTCGCAAAGGTATTTTGGGAATGGAATGACAACAACAATAATGCAACGAGAAATAATTAGGAAATTTTAGGGGAGGAAAAAAATTTAAAAAAAATGTAAGTTAAAAAAAAGATATTTAAAAAATATATTTTTTTATTATAATAATTATTTTTTTAATTATATTTGTATTTTTTTAATTTTTAGATAATCTTTCAAATTATTTTTTAAATTTTTTTCTTCATAATTCCTTGATTTTTTCTGTTTTTATAGCCAACAAATATTTAAAAAAAAAAATAAAAAAAAATATTGTACATTCTAAGATATTATTATATATTGAAGATATATATAACGATACCCCTTTCATTCGGTATTTTGGGCACCGGATATGGGTCTACTTTTTTGAAGTAGCCTCTATATATATATATTTGTAGGACATAGATAACGTTATTCAGGTGAATGCAATTTTGTACTTTAAAAAATCTTCCTCCCAAAAATTACCAATACTGACCCATGTTTCGGGGTAGCTCCCATATAACAGTACCACCCACATCTATTCGGGATTTTGAGATTTAAAAAATGTTAGTGAAAAAATTATACTGGCTTTTCTTAGGGAAAGGCACACATTTTCAAACTTTTAGTATTTGTCTTTTTTCAATAAAGAGTTTCCAATATTAATCTTCACTTTATTTATTTTCGGTATGGATTATTATAATTTATTTTGTACGCTTCATAGTCATGCACTTTTTATTGAAATTATTTATGTACTGGTATCTGTCTACATTGTTTTCTTGAGATTTTGTGTGTTTCTTTGTTTGGTAAAAACATATTAACTAAAGAAAAAAGTACAAAAAAAAAAACTTAAAACCAGTTTCATATGAATTTTACTTATAAATTGTGTGTGCTGGCTGACTTCCTTGATTGCAAAAGCTATTGTTTAATTTAGTTTAAAGACAAAACAATATTTGGATCGATACACAACAAAAAACAGTGGGACCTATGGTAAATAAAAGTGGGATTTCCTAAAAAGGGGGAACACACTTTTCACTGGAATTCACAATTTAAGGTGTGTTTACACCCCCATATGGAATAAATTTCCTTTAGTATATTTAAGAAACGTATGTAATCATATATCACTGTGTATGTGTGCCTCTGTAACATTTACAAATTATGTAATTTGTATAGATATTTATTTATTTGTTCATTTCTTCGTGGGGACTGAACATTCATAATTCAAAACAGAAAAAACTGAAAATATGAAAATTATTATGACTCTGGCATCATTTGTTTTTCATTTGGCAGATCAGCAGAGACCATTGCATACCCCTCCCTCCCTTTATGTATATATGTGTACATATATCCTCTTGTTAATTTGTTTAGTATACAAAAATTTCACATTTTCAGATTTTTTGATATTTTCAAAACATGTGCAATCTAAAAATACATAAACAAAAAATAACAAAAACACACAAAATGTGATTTTCTTTTTTGGCCGCTTCTGTTTTTTTTTCTTTTTCTTGAACAAAAAATTTCGAAATAATTTTTTGGTGTTTACGATGTTTCTTCTGTTCTGTTTGGTTTTCATTTAGTCTATACAACAACAAGAACATGGCTATAAATATAGATGACGATGTTGTTCTTGCAGAGAGAGAGCTACCAACAACTATAATTTTTTTCTATATTTTAAAATGTAAAAATTTAGAAAAAAAGCGAACACACATGACCACACAGAGATCATCATTCATTGGAAGATAATTTTTGGGGAATCGTTTTTTGATGTTTGATTGTTTGTGTACAGGGCGAAGGCGTTAGTACATGTAAATTGTATAATTGAAAATTTTTAAATAAAATACAAGGTAAAATGTCACACCAAGTACAAAAGGAATGTATTTAGAAAATAAAGTACTTACTTTTGGCAGAAATTAGTTCGTCAAAGTTATAATTGGTTTTAATCAAAATTGACAATGTTATAATTTTAAGTATGCTAACCTATCGGATAACAAATGGAACCTAAGTGGTCATTGTAAATTTTGATTTATTTATTTAAATGTTTTAAATTTACACATACATGTTTTAAATTTTTATGTAAATTATGCAAAAGCTCCATTAACGTCATTATCTATCCCTCCCGAACTTTTTAAACCCCACCATCACCATCAAAACATACCAAATTACAGGCACTCAGGTTGGAAAATTGGCCTAGGACTTAATACCATATTGAAAATTACGTATTACCTTTGTATTGGGAATATTTAGAAACATGAACTTATATTTAAAATGTTTTGTAAAAAACAACGGGATCCCAAAATTTGGAACAAGGGCCAATTCGATTTAAAAAAAATGTCTGAAATTTTTAGAATAACGAAAGTCAAGAAACCGACATTTCAGAGTTACCTTTATATGGGCCTAGAAGCTTGGGTCAATGTTGACCAATTGATAGGTAGATTTTTTAACCAATATTCAATAGAAAATATAAAGTTTCATTCAATTTGAATTAAAATCGTCGCCAAACTCCCAAAACATACGGAATTTTGGAAGGTACTTTTATATGGGATCAATATGTTGAAAATGTGTGCCCAATGAAAAGCAAAAAATACGTATTTACAACTCATTTGGTTAAATAAACTTGCCTTTACCGACCTCTAATACGCCTATAATAACCATTTTATAGGTAGAGACCTCTAAAAGAACCCTATAGAGATAGAATAGTTATTACAGAAATTCTATAGATAGAAGAGATCTTAGAGACCTTCCAGACCACTAATATGCCGATTATAACCACTCTATATGTATGTCACTCTAGGATGACCATCTATTGGTACATGACTCGAAGAGAACCCTCTCTATATAGAATACATATTACATAACTTATATATATCGAAGTCTTCTTAGAGATCCTCTATAGATTGAAGACATCTTAGGGACCTTCCAGACCACTAATGTGCCTATTACAATCATTCTACAGGAAGAGTCCTCTACTAGAACCCTCTATAGATAGAATACTTATTACAGAACTTCTATAGATCGAAGACTTCTTGACATCCTCTATTGATAGAAGACGTCTTAGAGAGCTTCACATAGACTAAATATTTCATGGAAGTCTTCTACTGCAATAAGACTTCTCAAAAACCATTTATAAACCTCTTAGATGGCTCCGAAAGACTGGTATTGACATAAGGAATCTTCGAAGCCTTCTATAGATAGAATACCGAAACATTCTATCCGTCATATATATTTTCCACATCTCTTATAGAGCTCTTAGATGTCTTCTAAATGGCTTACAGACCTCGAATATAATTCGTATAACCCTTATATGTGCATAGGCCCCTATGAAGAACCTCTATATATTTAGAAAATTTTTTTACAAAACTTCAATAGATATAAGACTTTTTAGAGTTCCTTTATAGATAGAAAACATTTTTAAACACTATACATTGATTACATACCTCATAGACCCCTTCCACAGTAGTAAGACTTCTCAGAAGCCTTCTTTAGACCTTCTAGATGGATCTGAAAGATTTGTATAAGCATAAGAAGTCTTCAAAGCCTTCTAGAGAAGCATTCTATCCATCTTATGGACACAAGAAATCTTCGAAGCCTTCTGGAGAAGCATTCTATCCATCTTATGGACTTTACAAACATCTTATAAGAGACAAGGAACCTGCTAAAACCTTTATAAAGGTTGGGGCCTCTAAGAATACCCTTTAAAGATAGAAGATTTTTTACAGAGCTTCTATAGATTCTCTATAACTAGAATACATATTTAGAGGCCTTCGAAAGATTAAAACAACTTTTAAAAGCCTCATTCTGCCATATGATTTCTCGAAGCCTTCTACTATTTCGAGGCCTTCTAAATACAAAGAACCTCCAGTCCAGTTAGTTATAACCCTGCTATAGGTAAAAACCTCTAAGAGAACCCTCTATAAACAGATGATTTTTTACAGACCTTCTATACACAAAATACTTCTTATATATCCTCTAGGATATCTATAGGAGACTTCATAGGGACCCTCTCCTTACATTAAATGCCTCTTAGAAGCCTTCTACTGTCATAAGATTTCTCCGAAGTTCTTAAGAGACCTCTATTCCACTTTGTAAGATGTTGCACATTCCCAATTACATTACACCAACAAATCATTTTCGAACTTTTCCACTTTTTTCTAAATCGAAAATATTTTCATTCAATTTTATTTTTAATTAAAAGCATTCGTAATAAATTACCGATCAGATTTCAATGGCTATGTTCTCCACATATCTCTACGCCTAATTAAATTTTTTCAACTGAGGCCTGAAGTCAAATAGAGGGGTTACAATAAATTTTTATTAATACAAAAAAAGAAAAGAAATTCTTTAGAACAACACACACACAAACATATGAAGAAACACAAAAAATCTTCAACTCGCTGCACGCCATGCAGACTCAACCAGACACATAAAATGTATGATGATGATCATCATAATGATCACCAGGGAGTTATGCATAAAAAACACCCAACATAAAGCACACAAAAATACCAACAACAAAAAATCCATGTCCGCATATTTACAGCATCAAACAAAAATAACAACAACAAAAAATACTACAACCAAAAGAAATGTCAAAGATCTTCAATAACCAGATACATTTTTTCTAAAAATAGTTAACTCATTCACGATGTTGAAGCAGCAGCTACAACACAACAATAGCGTCCATAACTGCAGCACAGCACACGAATATTGGCTGCAGTCGCCGCAGTGATCACCGAAAAAACCCACAGGCCCACAAACACAACATAGCTACAAACATTGTAATATTATGGATAAATAGAAGAAGAAGACGTAGGCTCTCTCACATATGCCAGAGCATATTACAATACGACGTCTCACTGAGCGGCCTATCGAGAGGTCAGTTAATACAACAACAACAATATTGATCATTGATGACGAGTGACCAGTGGCTGTTCTGTGTGCGAACAGCAACTCTTTGGGAGATGATTGATCTTTTCACCATCACTGACCAACAACAACAAGAACAATGGGCTATAAGACTTGCCTGGTTCGATATTACGTAGGAAAAATAAATTCTATCGAACAGCAGCATGTCTCAGACATACGCACACACACACACACACACATTTAACCACATTTAATGATGCCTACAGCATTTGGCTCTCCAGAAAACTTGCAGCAACAGCATCGCATGTCATACAAAGAAAAAGAAACAAAAATTGGAAAAAATCACCCAAAGAAAAAAACAACCACACACACACGACAAAAAAAAATCGAAAACAAAACGCACAGAAAACTTGAAAGACCACAGAAAAGAGTTTCGTAAGAATTACTAACCAAAGAAAGAAAAAAAACAAGAGAAATACGATAACTTTTTTTCAGAGGCAAAAAATCCAATAACAAAAAACAACAACATTGGAGCATCGCACATTAATGAAGAGCAGCAGCAGCTGCAGCAGTAGGCACAGTCGCCGGTAAATCAACAACATCGTCTCCAGCCAGCACCTTACGAGACAACATCAAACTATACGACCAACCAACCCAGTCAGCCAGCCATCTAGCAATCAAGTCGCACACACAGTCTGAGGTTAACCGGTAAAGAACAGACAAAAAACACGAAACAAAAATGTGGGGAAATGTGGCATTTTAAAGTAGGTAAATGTGATTTGTTGTTGCTTTTGTTGTTGTTCGATGGGGCTTAGTGACAAAATTTATTAAAGTTGGAATGGGTAGGTTGTTCAGGTAAGACAAGTTGCAGGGCGAGAAAACTTGAAAATTCAATAATTTTGGTTCAAAGATTTTTATCAGACTTGATACCTCCTCAAGCTATAGATCCTCTATAACTAGAAGACATCTAAGAAACCTTCGATAGATTAAAAAAAACTCTTCGAACCCTCCTACCTTTTCGAGACCTTCTAAAGGCAAATAACCTCCATTCCTGTTAATTATAACCCTTCTATAGGTAGAAGCCTCTATGAGAATCCTCTATACAGAAAACTTTTTATAGATTTAATATTTCTTACATATCATCTATAGATGGGAGATATCTTAAGGACCTTCCTTACATTAAATACCTCTTAGAAGCCTTCCACTGTCATAGGACTTCTAAAGAAAGAAAGTCTCCATTCCCGTTTAGACCTCCTCTGGAAGATATGTTAAAGATCTTCTATGGGACGGAGCTTTTATACAGTGATAGGTTTGCCTGAAGTTCTTATATAAAATACATTTTAAATAACTTTTTCAAACTAAGGACCGTGAAACAAAAATTAGACCGTCCCCAAAAAGAGCTGCTACAGATCTTCTATGAGCTGGAGGTCTGCTACAAAGACATGGGGTTTCTAAAGGTCTTCTACAAAAAAATAAACTTAGAAACTGAGAATCCCGATATTTTTAGACCTCAGACAGATTTTCTATTATCTATTTTCTATTACCAGAGGTGGGGCTTTTAGAAGGCTTTTACCAGAATACTCTAAAAATATTTGTAGACCCCCTAAACATATTTTTAGAACCCTTAAAAGTCTTTCATAGCCAAATGTCCTTCCAACTATCTTTCATAGACAAGACAGAATTTGTAAAGGCAGCTTTCAATGAATATTAGATCTCCTCGAGGCCTCCTCTTCCATAGATAGATCTTCGACACCTTCCATAGATAGAAGAGTTCTTGTAAACCTTCTATAGGTATAGACAAAGAATATTTGTTACGGAACACGGGTATGGACCTCTAACAGAACCTTATACGAAAGACATTTTGGAAGGTATTTAGAAACTCTGAAAGACCCTAAAAATATGTTTTGGGCTTAAAGGTCTTTTGTAAATAGATGTCCTTCTATCTTTTATAGACAACACACCATTTTTAAAGAGCTTTCTAAAGACAGGTGACCTCTTAGAGGGCGTCTACGGAAAAAATATCTCCTCGAGACCACCTCTTCGACGCCTTCCATACATAGAAAAGGTCTTATAGCTCTTTAAAAGGTATTGATAAGCTTCTATAGAAAGAAGAGCTATTACAGAATTTTTAAAAATCCCTCCAATTATCCTCAGATCCAACAGATCATTTATAAAACACTTCGAGGCTTTTTATACACCACATATACTTTATTCACCTCTTAGAAGGCACCTTCTGTAAGTATAGGTCTCTAATAAGAACTTCTATATATTAGATATACTCTTAATACATCTTAGAGACCTTCTATATATAAAATACCTCTGATTTGTTTTCCTATCATAATATTTCTCCGACGCATTCTATAGACCTCTTCGAGTCCTTTTCCATAGTTAGAGACCTCTAAGCGGACATCAGATCATTTATAAACCTCTTCGAGGCTTTCTATACACCTTGTAGACTTTCTCCACCTCTTAGAAGCCATCTAAAGACCTCTGATATGCCTTTTATAGGTATATGTCTCTAAGGGGAACTTCTATAGATATACGACTTATTACATATCTTCTATAGGAAGACTACTTTCATAGAGATACTATAAGGATATAGGATATCTTGGAAACCCTTAAATACCTCAGATCCTTTATAAATCTCTTCGACGCTTTTTATACACCTTGTAGATTTTTTCCACCTCTTAGAAGCCGCCATAAGACCTTTGATATGCCTCTTATAGGTATAGGTCTCAAAGGGGGACTTCTATAGATATACCTCTTATTACAGATTTTCTATAGGGAAACTACTTTTATAGAGATACTATAAGGATATAGGATATCTTGGAAACCCCTAAATACCTCTATGAAGCTTTTTACTGCCACAAGAATATTCCGAAGCATTCCTATATACCTCGCAGAAGCCGTATAAAGATAGATAACTTCTGCTGTGTCTTTAATAAAAGAATGTCCGTAGAGAATTCCTACAAATAGGAGACCTCTTAGAGGTCTTCTTTAGTGGAAACACCTCTTTGAGACCTTCTATAAAACATACATCTTATAAGCCTTCTACTGTCACACTTCGAAGATTTCAGTAGATAGAAGACCTCTTTGAAACCTTCAATATATCTTATAGACTTTTATACATCTGTAATAGACCTCGTACAGGCCTTCAAAAGACGGATAACCTTCTACAGAACTTTCAATATATATGATGTCCAGCAGTGGGTTCTTATAAATATCAGATCTCTTCGACTTCTTTACTAGAAATACTTCTGTAGATACAAGATCGCATAGGTTTTTTTCTAGGGAGGAGACCCCTTAGAGAAATGATCTTATAAAGCTTTTCTATTGATATTATAGAGTTTTTTACTGAAGATAGAAGTCCTTTGGAGACAAATTGATCAAGGCTTTATGGGGTTCCGGTTCTTCTTCAGATAGAAAATCTTCGACACAAATGGTTCAGCTTTTCTATGTAAGACCTCTGTGATTTCTTCCACAAGACAGACTGGGTGTTTTTATAGGGTTTCGGTTTTTTCAATGATTTTTTGAGATTTTTTTTATTTTTTTCACGGGCCTGGTGACCTCATACTTATTTTCACCACAAATAGGGCTTATTAAATATTGATTTCCAGTAATTATTACAACAATGCCGATTACTAATTCCCCAAACGATTCAATCATTTTTATTTTAAGACTAATTATCCTCCAAAGCTTTTAACACGCATGCCAACAGAAATATTTATGATGGCACGCCTAAGGGGGTGATTTTTTCGTAAATCTATAATCGAATTTTAATTGATGGCGATGAAGCCTTGAACAACTTATTTAGGCCACAAAGTAATATCCCTAATCCGGTGACCTTAGACTGTTGGAGAGCGAGTGAGTGTGTGTGTGTGTGGGGGATTTTTCCCCTCCAGCATCTTTTTGTTTTTGGGTGAAAGATGAAAGAAGACGGAGGTAGAAGAAGAAAAAGAAAACGAAAAGAAGAAATTCATGAATTCCAAAACAGTCTGACAAAGGCACAACATATTCATGCCAAAAGAAAACAACAGCAACAAAAAACAAAGATCCAAAAAATACGAAAAGAGAAAAAATTACGGAGAAGAAGAAGCAGAAGAAAATCATGCAAGCCCCTGAGAGCTATAGTCATGTGTTCACATATGTGTGTTTTGTTTATTTGTAGGTAGTAGCTAGTAGCTGCCTACCTCCACTTGAATGGCCAAGTGTGGTGTTAGGGAAAGAGTCAAGTGCACACAGACACACACTCACTCCCATACACACATATTTACTGTGGTATATCCCAAAAATAAAACAAGGAAGAGTTTTTTTGTGTTACGAAAATTATTGTATAGTCAAAATAAATAAAAGAAGAACGAATACATACCAAACAAAATGTTGAATGCTGTCGGGATCAACCATACAAAATTAGAATTGGGAGAAATAAACAACAGCAACAACAAGAACATCATCAACATTTTTTGGTACCTTTTGGAGAGGAGACCAAATTTTGTTTTGGATTGCCAGAAATGAAATGAAAGGTTTTCGTATTTTTTTTGGATAGATGCTTTGGGGATTTCGGTTTGTTTTCTTGTTCTAGTTCTTTAATCAGTTTTCTTTTTCGGGAGGAGAAATTTTGAAGAACATGTACATTTTTGTATTTTGTGTAGACTCAATCACTACTCTGAAAAAATATAGACACAAAAATATATGAACACACATGAAAACCTAAACAAAAAGCTAAAAATATATAAAAAATAGATAATTGGGAAGAATAAAACTTTGTATATTCGATAGGGGCTAGGATCCAATGTGATCTTTTCAAGTTTAAATATTCACTTTAAAGCCCAATAAAGCTATTTCTATAAAATTCTTAAAGGTATTTTACTTAAATCTTAAACTCTTCCATAGACAGCAGACATCGTAAGGACCTTCTATAATCAGAAGGCCTTCTCAGAAGCCTCCTCCAGATAGAGGGACTCTTAGAGGTTTCTTAAACTACTTCTTAGCAACTTTTTATGTATAGAGATCACTTACAGATCGCATCCTCTAAAGATCTTCCTTAGATATAAAACCATTAACCGAAGCACTCTTAAATGTCTTTTCTTTCTGTCTAAAGATTTTCCATAGATAGCAGACATTCTATAGACAGAAGGCCTTCTGTTGTGGGATTATGTTCTAAAAAATTTTTCTTGTCTGTCTTTTATAGAAGATTTTTAAACCTTCTCTGAAAAGCCTTCTTGGAAGCCCTCTCCAAGTAGAAGGACTCTTAAAGATTTCTTAAAATATTTCTTAGTTAATTTGTATACCTTTTAAAGGTCTTCTTTAGACATCATACTTCCTAAAGTTCCTCCATTGACCGAAGTACTCTTAAAGATTTCTTATAGACATCAGACACCTTAAGGACCATCTATAAACAGAAGATCTCCCATTGATTTTTAATATACGTTTTAAATTATTCTTATTCTATGGACAAACCTTTTCTATAGACAGACACCTTCTGTAGTCGGAATACCTGCTAAAGGTTCCAATGAACTAAATGTATTATACAGAAATAGTTTTGACTGACTTTTTTGGATAGAAGCGTCTTGAAGCGTTCTTAAACTTCTTCTTAGAGATTTGTTATATATAGAGACCACTTACCAATTTTCTTTAATAGGCCTTATAGAGGCCTTCTGAAAATGTATAGAAGATGACCTTCCTAAGATTTTCAGTAGACGTTAGAAACTCTTCTTTAGACGGTAGATCTTCCAAAATTCTTCTATACACCGAAAATGTTAAGAAGGTCTTCTATAGTCTGGTGGCCTCATAAAAGTCTTCTGTAGGCTGAAGACGTATTAAAGGTCAGCTACTGGTAGAACAATTTCTAACGATTTTAAATAAATGATTATCTATTATAGACTAAAATATCTCTATAGACCGAACTTAGAGAAAACTTCGAAGTTCAATGGGTAGTATGAAGTTTCAAAATTTATATTTTTTGTGACCTTTTTCAGCCCCTGTTGTTTACACAATTTTTTTATCTGTTCAATCTGAACCTCTTCTGTAGGTTCTGCAGAGTTTGGTAGCTTTGGACCATTAATTTATTGAAGTTGGCCAAAAATCCGCACAAAACCAACGATGAATAGACAGTGGCGTTGTAATGGCACAGAAGTAAATTTTTCTCCTTCTCCTTCATAAATTCGGTCACTTATGTCGGGTGACTTTCGGTATGACTAGTAATATTTGAAAAATCAAATCTATCGATCCATTACGGCCTCATATAACGGTACCGCAACATGTTTTGAAAGCATCCTCATCTATATGTCCCGCCATATTTTATGTATTTTCCAATCGAAGTATCAAAAATTTGGAATTTGGGCTTCTAAGCGATCAAAAATATTATTCACAGAGAATTTTTAATGTAGATCCATGTTTTGTCAAAGTTTCCCATATAACTTGATCTAGGCTGGGTAAAAAATAATAGGTTGGTTCAAATCGTATTGGTTCGCATGATATTATAAAATTAATTTTTGGAGCAATTTTTACAATTTTTGTGGGGGATGTACCAGAAAGAGTGGGCCGATATTCCCTATCTTCGAATTTAAACTAAGTTTGGAAGAAATATTACGATGTGCAAAGTTTGGATAAAATTGGTTACTCCCTTTGAGAAATATCGTGCGCACCAGCTTGCCGGATAATTGTAAATCGACCCCAAATTGTCTTAAATAGATTTGGTTCCAAGAAACATGGGGTCAAGATTCAATGTTTGGATAAGGCACATTGTCGCCGTATCAAAGCCTATATACTCTCATTAGCCATTGGGTATAAAAACTTATTTCTGTAGAATTCTCAAAGCCGGTCAATGTTCTGGATCGCATATAAATGTCCCGTCCATTTCTAGCCCCATTTTCTAATCTATCCCACTATAAGATTTTCACAGTATGGGGTAAAATACCAATGTTTAGATTAAAAATATAAAGTCTATATACTCTCATTAGCCATTGGGTATAAAAACTTATTTCTGTAAAAAAAGCCGGTCAATCTTCTTTGCATATAAATGTTAAGTCCATTTCTAGCCCCATTTTCTAATCTATCCCACTATAAGATTTTCACAGTGTAAAATACCTCTTGATTAAAAATATAATGTCAATATTTTGAGAAAACTCTCCTAAAAAGATACCACAACATTTTTGGTATTTTTAAGGTTCTTTCAGAGTTTCTAAACATAATTCTGTGCAATTTGGTATTTAAGTCAACTTTTAATTTATTTTTGTTTAATTTTTTTATAAATTAACTTATAAACCTATTCGAACCTTCAAATTTATACATCAAATTCCAATAATATTTCCAAATTCCACGATCTCTTACATTTATGCCCCACAAGGGAATTGAGACCCTGTTTTATAGAACCTTAAATTAATACCTTCACACAGGGACGTAGCACCACACAGTAAATTTATGTTTGAAACAGCGAATTTTTCCATTTTGTACTACCGGGCCCCCCCGAAATGAAATCCTGTGTACGTTGCTGCCTTCACATATTTTCTCTTAATTTATTTATTTATTTATTTTCAAACCTCTGAACAACACTCTCTCTCTCCCTCTGTACCCACAATAACAACATGAAAGGTATACAAACTCGTAAAAACAACAACAAAATAAATAATACACCAAAGACCCATGCAACCAAACCAAGCCGAAACGAAACCGTCGGATACAACACTTTCATTAATTTCCTTAACACAATTTATCTAATTATGTTGTGCTGTTGTTTTCGTTATTCTATTGTGTTTGGTTGAAGTTGTTGTTGGTATTGTTATGCTTATAGAACTGCCGCCAAATCTGATGTTATTATTGTTGGATGCTGTATGATGCCGATGCTGACGACGACGATGATGCCGTTCTAACTTTCTTGTTTTTGGAGGGGATCCAACACATACACAACACACACTTAATGTTTGTGTATGTGATTGTGTGTGTATAAACTTGTTTGTTTGGCTTACTGCATTTAACACTTAACTCTCCTACGGCTATTTTTTGTGTCATTCTCATCCATACATATATATTCTCCAGTCAATATGTAACACACACAACACATGGAGAGAGATTATTGTTTTGAGAAAAAAGAGAAACATTTCTATACGCCAGACAAGACAAGCCACTAAAATCAAAATGACGTCATTAAAATGCCGGTTTACTTTTATTTAATTTATTATCATTTTGTTATTGTTTTTATTATTATTGTTATTATTATTTAGTGTGTGTGTGTGTTGTTTTGTTTTTATTTTGCAAAGTCTCTAAGTATTTATTATTGACATTTAAGTGTTCTCAACTGTTGTCACAGTTGGTATAGCAAAAAAACAAAAAAAAAACTGCTTGCTCATACAAACAAACCAAGCAGCCAACCAACCGACTAACTCACATTGTGGTTAAGTCTGATGAAAGGGAAATGGATTCTAAAAGGTTGCTGGTAAGTTCTTAACTGCTTTTGAAAAATATTTAAAAAAAATAAACAACATTTGCCACATTTTTTTTAGAGTAATGTTTGTTTTAATAATTTTTTTTCAAATGTGCTAAAAAGCAATTATTCACATTTTCTGCGTACTTGGGCAGGCAAAAGAAGTAGATTTGGTTTTTTGAGAAATGGACAAAAATAAAAACACTTGAGAACAATTTTGATGGTTCGACAGAAAAGAAAAAAATACTAAATAATTAATTATATTTAATTGCATGCCTTCAATAATTTCAAAAGATTCCAAAGTCTTCGATTTATTTAAAAAATAAAAATTTGTTGTCGCAAGACAATTATTTAGGGGAAGTTGTTCCTGTATTATCAGAAAATTTTCCTCTATGGGGTTCTTTTTGAAATGTGAACATTAAAACAATTCTGAAAAAATTATCCAATGTGAAAAATACGATTATAGGATAAAATTATATCCCCTGATATCCCTTTATTTCTAATGTTGAGATTTCTTTATATTATGGCGAAATGTAAAATTTCCATCAAAAAATGTCCAAAATTTTATTTTTAATTTTCTTGAAAACTAAAAAATTATTTATGCTCTCAAACTGGACATTGTTAGTTTTTTACTTTTTTTTAAAAATTACTATTAAATATTAATATTTAAAAAAATATATTTTTATACCCTCCCCAACATAGTATGGAGGGTATATTAATTTTGTTATTTCCTTTGTAACTCATCGAAATATTCATTTCCGACGCTATAAAGTATTTATATTCTTGATCAGGGTAAAATTCTAAACCATGTCCGTATGTCCGTCTGTTGTAATCACTCTATATTCTGAAAGAAATTGATATAGGGTGCTGAAATTTGGCAATTTGAATTTGTCTGCAGGCAGGTCAACTTCGATGATTGGCTAATTTTCGATATTTTGTGGTGCAAAATTTTTCAACCGAATTCGCTGAAATTTGGTACACTGGGTTCTTATTAGGAAGAAAATCTCTCAACAAAAAATTATAAATATTTGTCATTTTTTTATGGTAGCCCTCATATAAGGGCTCCCCCTCATTTTCGATATTTTGTGGTTCTTGAGTGTGTTTTTCAACCGAATTCGCTGAAAGTTGGCACATTGGGTTCTTATTAGGTAGAAAATTTCCCCACTAAAAATTAAAAATATAAGTCGACTTTTTCGGGTAGCCCCATATAACGGCACCCCTAATTTTTCGGTATTTTGGGCTTTTTGAGTGCGTTTTTCAACCGAATTCGCTGAAATTTGGTACATTGGGTTCTTATTAATTAGCAAATCTCTCTACTAAAAATTATAAGTATACGCCAATTTTTTCGGGTAGCCCCCATATAGCGGCACCCCGCATTTTTTGGGTTTTTGAGTGCGTTTTTCAATAGAATTCGATGAAATTTGGTATATTGGGTTGTTATTAGGTAGAAAATCTCTCCACTAAAAATTATTGAGATAGGTGCACTTTTTCCGTTAGCCCCCTTATATCTGTACCTCCAACTTTCGATATTGTGGTGTTCTTGAGCGTGTTGTAATTTTTTACCTTGCCTTTTTATTAGGTACTCAACCTCTCCACTAAAAATGTTAAATATCGGTAAACTTTTTCTGGTAGCTCCCATATAAAGGTACCACCAAATTTCGATTTTTGGGGTTCTTGAGCTCGCATTTCAATTGAGATCCCTGTAATTTGGCATTTTGGATTCTTATTGGGTTCTAAATCTCTAGTGTAAAAGTTAAAAAAGGTAGGTCCACTATTTTCGGATAGCCCCTACATAACGGAGCTCCTATTTTTTGGGGTTTTTGACAAATTAGCTGTAATTAGGATCTTCAGGTTCTCCCCTAAAAATTATAAAGATATGTTCCGGTAGCTCCCATATAGCGTTTTCCCCTTAATTTCAGTAATTTGAGAAATTTGAGCTCGTTTTTCAACCGAATTCGATGTAATTTGATATTTTGTAGTCGTAATTGGTAACAAATCTTCCTCACAAATTATTAAGCCTGAAATTGCAGTATTTTGAGGATTTTATACACATTTTCCACCATATCGGTTCACGTTTTGGGGTTTCGAGATTTTAGGGAAAATCTCCATCGCTGAAATTTATATTTGGTGTACATTAAAGTTTACAAAGTTTTTATGTTCCCTATATTTTCTTTCATTGCAATTTTTTTTAGGAGGGTATCCAAAATTCAAAGTCCCCTAAGTTTTTGTTTAAATACAAAATTGGCCTTTTAAAGCCCCATTTACAAATCCAAACATTTATTAAATTGTATTAAATTAAATACATTCAAATGACTTGCTTTAGAATATAATTTGAAAAATGCCACCAAAATAAGCAATATAAATATAAAAAAAATATTAAGATGTTTGATGACTTCCTCTTAATAACCGTTAACAATTTTTTGCACAGCTACTGAAAATCCATAAATTCCAAAAAAATAACACAACAACAACAAACAAAAATTTTTTGTATTTTTACACACATCTGAGTAGCAAATTCACGACAATTTGTTAAAATTAATGATGATGTGATGTATTGTGTAACGAATGAATGTATAATTAAAATTTCTTTAATTTTTGGTTTTTTTAGTTTCGTATACCAAAATAAAGTAGCAATTTTTTAAAATTTTAAATATATTTTTGAGAGATTTTTAAACATTTTTTTTTGTATTTTTGTAAAAAACAAACATTTTAAATTGCAACCATGATTTCTTATTGGATACCCAAATCAATTAACTAACACATGCACACAAACTTATCGACAGGTAATTAATAATGTTTTTGTTCACAAAAAAAAAAAAGAAATGAATAAATTCAGATATTTAATTTTTTGGGGAATTTGTGTGTGATTTCATAATCTATAATAAATTTTGAATGTAAATCCCAGATAAAAAATTTTGTAACCGAAATTTGTGGGTTGGGAGGAGGTAGAAGTCAAAGATTTGGATATCGCTTAAAAGAAAATAATTTTTTCATATATTCGGCTTCACTTTGTAAGAAAGGCATGGTTTGAAGTATAGGAAGTATTTTTAGGAGTGTTTGGAAAATAATATGGCATCGCTTAGAAAGGATGGATGGGAGCAAATAGTCATATATTCGGTAGTGATCAAAAAAATTATGAAGAAAAAATATTTTGTCTTTAAATTTGTAAAAGGACCCACGAAAGTTCTTTATAAAGTAAAGGCATGGTTTCAAGTATACGAAGTATTTTTAGGAGTATAGGGAATCTTTTCTTTAAGATTCAATATATTCAATAGTTGGTTTGTAAGAACTCCATAAAATTTTCTGAGAGCTTTCTGCAGATTCTAAATCAGAGCCAAGCAGAGGACCGTTTTACGCTCTTTTTCACACAGTTTAACTCAAAGAGAGCGCGGGGATTTTGCCTGATGCGGTTCTAAATAGATCACACAATCAAAATTGGAAATTCTGTAATAACATTGCCTTATTCCTTATATGTTCAGATCGCAATATGTTTTCTTCAATAAAATATTGATTCAGAAATTTAAAATTTTATTTAAATTTCTTAAGAAAAAATTATTTTTTAATCCCTATAACAGATGCAATAAATCAATGTTACTTGCAATTTTCATTTTTAAAATATCCATTTAAAACAACTTTTTTTATTTTTTTTTCGAAAAAATCTTTTCCCGCCCTTATTAAAATAAAATTAAAAACAAAAACACATTTTTTTAATATAACGAAACTTATAGTTAATAGAAACAAAAATATGTCCTACCTTGTCCATAGGATTGTTGTATGAGTTTGATGTTGTAATAAGTTCGATAATTTACACAGTAATTTTTGGAATTTGTCACTGATAGTCAAGTAATTTCAAATTGAGTTTTAAACAGAACACTTTCTATTATTTTTATTTTATTTAAATTTTGTTTTAATCGCTTCTATAGTTTGCCGAGAGTTGTTATTGATATATTCGATAAAAAAATTTTTCGATTCTTGTACCGTTACAATTGATGTCCTTGTTTTTGCTGAAAGACATGTAAATTGCTTTTTTTTCTAAACTTTGTACAAAATTTTAGATTTTTATTCCGACCAAAAATTTTTTTTGACACTGAAAGGGTTAAATTAAGTCGCACCTATCTTACGTGAAATCATAATTTAATTGTTACATATTTTCCGAACTTTGAGTCATAAATTTCTTATGAGAAAATATTAAAGAAATTATGAATGAAATTTTTCTGAGAAATGTTTGCTGAGACCTGATTAACTTCCGAAAATTTGTAGGGGCCAGTCTATTGAAAATTGAAAATATTTTGAAATTTTTTTGAATCCTAAGACCGTACGTTAAAGATTATATTTTTGCGAGAATAATTAAATGGCCTAAGAGATAAAATCAGACTATAGAACTAGAAATTTATCTATGGCTTTCTATGGATACGAATTAAATGTTTTTCTCTATTATCTTCATTTTGAATACGAAATATTTTTTGGTGAAAAATATGCCACAATTACCCAAAAGACATTAGAAAAATATGATCAGCAAAATAATTTTAGGGGATAATTAAAGAAATTGCATATATATTTTGTGGGATGGAATATGTAGGAAGCAAATTATATTCCTATTTTTATGGGGTTCAAAACTTTTTCAATTCAAAAAATTCAAATTCAAAAAAGTAAATATGTATACAAATTTTAAGTAAATATTTATACAAATTTTGAGTACAA
Source organism: Musca vetustissima (assembly GCF_032173495.1). Taxonomy (NCBI): domain Eukaryota; kingdom Metazoa; phylum Arthropoda; class Insecta; order Diptera; family Muscidae; genus Musca; species Musca vetustissima. The sequence continues at coordinate 160,690 of NW_026877765.1, read as the reverse complement.
ATAAGATGAAAATATATCATAGTTAATAGATTTTGGTGAAAAACTTTGCTGAAATGATGCTCAAGTCTGGTTAATGGATTTTCAAATATTCCAAAAACTTCCCAAATAGTTTAGGTACTGGCTGATTTAACATAATCTGAAGGTTACGTTATATTATTAACTCGAGTCCTAAAATCCATAAACTTAACACGTTTTTAGCCATTATAAAATTGTAGTGGCATGATTCTAGTCTTCTGATAGCCAATTTTTCCCAGCATTAATTTGTAAAATCTATTTCTTCCATATGACGCTTGTGGTTCTATTCCTAGTTGAAATCCTGAAGTTTTTATATGATAGAGGGGTTTCGGAGTACAATCAGTTTCCCTACCAAATAATGGTAGTAATTTTATTTTGATCGGCTAAGTAGCTCCGGTACTATTATTTGATTTTTTTATTTTGACTTCAAAGCAACTCTCATATTTAAGCTTGCAAAAAAATCTTTATAAAGTTATTTGCAATAATTTAAATTTTTTAAATATTTTTATTAAATTTTTAAATTCATTTTTTAATACTATTTGTTTATCCAAAGTTTTTTTAATGTTATTTATGTCACAAATATTTAATTATTTTTATTTTCCTATTTTTTCTTATTAAAAAATATTTTTTTCTTTATTTTTGTTATATTAAAAATTTAAATTTATTTTTATTTATTGCACAAAATGTTGCCCACATGTTCCCATATATTTCCATTTTATTATTTATTTCTTTTTATTTTTTTTTCTGAAATAAATTTTCAGATAAATTGTTATGGGCATATGCTTTTTAATTTAAAATATATTTTGTTTTTTTATTCATTCTTTGTTTACATTAATTTGCATTGTAAGTCATCTGCTGTTTTTTTTTTATTTCATCCATTTTATAATTCAATATATTTTTTTTATTTTATGTATTAAATTCTGTATTTTGTTTTTCAATACTTCTTCAGTTATTTATTATTTTGAAACAATAACAAAAAAAATAACTTCTTGTTTGTTGTTTTTCTTGGTTTCACTTTTTTTTACGAATAATAGGCCAGGCCAGAGCAGAGCAGGCCAGCCGACATACGTTGCCTGTTACGCTTTACTTTTTGTTTTGTTATTATTAATTTATTAACAATTCAGCACACACACGCACACACATGTATACACACTGTAGTATAGTTAAACATTAAGGCTTTTTTGTTGTGCCATTCACCAAAAAACAAAAACAAAATGAAAACTTTACATCAGCCACAGCAACACCAACATTAAACAGAAAGTTTGTTTTTGTTTTTTCTTGTTGTAATTTTTTTTTTGTGTAAAATAAATAACAACAAAAGAAGGCTGCTGGAAATAACTTGGCCGAAAAATAATCGAGATACAACAAAAACCCATTTGAATAACCCGGAATAAGTATTGGAGATATGAGCGAGCGGTCGCAAACGAACAAAAAAATACAACAAAATTAAAACAACAATAAAGACATCGGTAACCACATGCTCTATAGAATGCGTAGAGGTGTTAATGTTTTATAAACAATTTATTATATTTTTTGTTAATTATATTTTTTTCTTTACATTTTATTCTTATTTTTCCACAGTGAAGATGATGGTGATGATAACTTTTTTTATTTTTTGGTTTCTCACAATTTCAAATTTGATTTTTTTTGGATTATTCTTATTTAATTTTTCTCTGTATTATTGTTGTTGTTGTTGGTTATTACGAGTAAACACAAACAAACAAATAACAAATTAAAATGGGTTTTCAAAAAATGATTGAAATTTTTAGCGCTTTCAAAATCAACTTGAACGTCACGAACAACGAGTTACTACGGCAAAAATTAAAGGCTGTGCAGTGCTCAGCGCCTGTTCACAGACTGATTTCATAGTTTCGCTCTGGCACTCTCAATTACCAAAGACCAAAAACACCGACAGCCAGCAGACAAAACCGAAAAAATATATCACACACATGTGCACACACAAGAACAACCCATATAGAGTGCCAACAGTAGAGCAGCCCTAACGGACAGAGAAGAGCGCAGAAAACAGAGTACACTGAGCACAAAATAATAATAACATTTCTTTCTTGTGTTAAGATAACGTCATCTGTAAAGAAAAACAGCAACAACACCATGTGTATTACTGACTCACACACACACACACGCACGCACTCACATAGAGATAGAGACTACTAATTCAAAATACCCCCAATGTATATGGGCACATCAAAGTAAGGCAACAACAGCAGCAGCAACAACAACAACAGTAAATTCACACATTTACTCAGCATAGCCAGCCAGTCGGCCAAGTTACTCATTTATCCAATAATGGGGAGAGCACACAACAACACAACGACTCATGGCTAGCTGGCTGGCTCCTCGTTAACATCGTAGTCGTTGTAGTCATCGTCAACATCATCATCATCGTCGTCGTCAACCGTCTTAACCGTAACAGTAGTAGTCTTGTTTGAAAAAGACTTGCAAGAAATCACGAAGAAGAAGCAGCCGACAGACCATTCAACGAATTCAAGAAGAAGAAACAAAACACATGCGAGCCTTAGTAGTTTTATTGTAGTTGTTATTGTTTTTTGTTTTTGTGTACGGGGAGCATGCACAAACAACAACCAGTTTTGCTTTCTTTAGTTAGTGGTCTGCCCCCCTTTAACTCACGAGAGCCACACTACTACTAAACTTTCATAGAACGAAAAGCAAAAAAGTAGCAACAACAACAACAAAATCGTATAGTAAAAAAGACACAATGGAGCCTCAAGCTTAAGATAAGCACAGAGACAGGCACCAAAGATACAACAACCACAACAAAGAGACCATCGAGAAAAAAACTAATGGCAAAGATAACGTGAACAAAATAAACTACTCACACACACACATAGAGATACCATAAAGTGGAGAGTTTCCCCCCAAAATAAAGAAAAGGAAACAAACAAAATTTTGCAGAGCCAAATAATTGTTTTTATTTGTTCTTTTAGCTCTTAAAAACCACAACAATTTCATTAACATAATATTTAGCTCCCGCTCATTCTCTCACTCTCTGTAACATAGAGACCAATTGGAAACTTAAACAGAGATACATTAGCTCACTATCTCTCTGTCTTTATTTCATGTTGGTTAACAAAAAAATATAACAGGAAACATGTTAACTGTATTCTGTGGGAGAGAGAGAGAGAGAAAAGCGAGAGTATGGCGAAAATATCACAAATACAAATAGAGAGAACAACAAATTTATCTTTCACACAATCCCCCGTGTGTAAGGGCACTAACACATCAACACAAATCTGCAAAAGGATAGGGAAACGGCATGCATGAAACGGCATAATCCAATTGGATTTGTGGCTGGAATTAACATTTCTAATGGGAAAGAAAGGATATAATAAACACAAAACTACTCAAAAAAGTTTTGCATTACGCAGAGACAAATCAAAAGGAATGGATTTAAATGGATTTAATTTAAAATTCCATTAATTACCTCCTTTACAACAAAAACATATGCCACCATTATTTCTTTAAAAACATTAATTTCATATTTTATTTCCTACTTCCTATTTATGTAGGTTTGCAAACATGTTTTTGCCACAAAACAGCTGCTTTTTATGCTCTTTCCTTCCGCAAAGTAACTCTCTTTCAACAAAGAGTAAACAAACATAACCCCTTTTCCAACTGGCCTCTCTTTCATCATCAAACCGTTACCATTACTCTCTTATTTGAGCTAGCACTTAACATCTCAACAATCCCCTTTATCTTGAAAACATGTTAACATTTTACGCTTTGCAGACCAAAAAAACCAAATTGTCAACTGCACAATAAGAGCGAATTTTCATTTTTATCTATGTTGTTGTATTTGTGTTTCTTCTGTTAACAATTTGGCGACAGTTTTTACACTGTTTCCTTAGGCAAAAATTAAAATGTAAAATGTTATGTTATGTTGACTTTCGTATCCTGCCTTTTGTTGTTGTTGGTGGTGGTGGGTAGTACAATGTTAAAGGTCATAATGATAGATGTTTGGCAGTAGTTGTTGTTGTTTGTTTTGTTTGTTATATGAGTCATCGTCGTCATCATTCATCAACAAAGAAGTTAAATTCACTTTCATACTACGGTTTTTGGGAAAGTGAATGCGAAAGGTATTGATAGTTAACAAAAAAGTGTTGACAATTTAAGGCAAAATAAATTAAAATTAATTTAAATATGAATCTTTTAATGAAAATAGATCTTTATAAACAAACATTACAAAAAAATCAGGAATCTGAAAAATAAATGCAAATAGTTTAATATATGATAATAATTCATTTAGCGAGAATTTAAAAAATAACAATGAACTAAATTATCATCAGAAGGTGAAAAAATATAGGTTTTTCAATTTAATATTTTTAATGCACAAAATTTTAAAGTTAAACTTAAAAATTTATTTCGTGAAAGAATGTTTATACAAATTGGAAATATTTACTTTCGGTAATTACACCCATAGTACGGAAAGTTGTTTGGACGAAATTCATATTTTATTGTGTTTGGTTTTATTTTTGTGAAAATAATTTTTAATGGTCCTCCAAAAACTGGATAACAATTAGATTGCCAACATTTCAATGTGGAGAAGGGAAATTGCTCCGCTTGGATAAATTGTTAATCAAAATATGAAATTAAATTAAATCAACCCTAGAAATTTCGATTTTTTCTTGTGCATTCATATAATTTTAATAAAAAAAAATAAATTTATTTTGAAAATAAAGCCAATTTTTGTTTTTCTTTTAAACAATGTCATATAAATAGAATTAAATTTATTTTTTTGCAGAAACTTTTTTGTACCCTCTGCCATAGTATGGAGACTGTATTGAGTTTGTTTTTCCATTTGTAACTCATTGAAATAGAAAGAATATATATTCATGATCAGTGCAAACTTCTATAACGATTTAGCCACGTTCATCTCTACGTATGTCTGTTGTAATTACTCTAGCCATTAAAGGAATTAATATTGATCGCCTAAATTTTGCATAGAGATGTAGTGGTTTAGATATAGTCCCATATATTGATACCCCCAATTTTCGGTATTTTGGGGCATTTGAACCAGTTCTCCGACGCTGTAATTCGTCAAGTTATCTTCTTATTGCAGACCAAATCTCCCCACTAAAAATTATCACTAACTAAAATTATCCCCCAAATAATAGTAGGGCAGAGGGGCACCTTTGAACACTCTTTGCTTTCAAGCTTCATTAATTTTTATACCCTCCACCATAGTATGGAGGGTATCTAATTTTGTCATTCGGTTTGTAACACATCAAAATATTCATTTCCGACCCTAAAAAGTATGTATATCCTTGATCAGGGTAAAATTCTAAGACGATCTAGCCATGTCCGTCCGTCTGTTGTAATCACGCTATCATATGAATGAATTGAGATAGGGTGCTGAAATTTTGCATAAAGTTGTCTTTTGTCTGCAGGCAGGTCAAGTTCGAGGGTACCCCCAATTTTCGGTATTTTGAGGTTCTTGGGCGTGTTTTTCAACCGAATTCGCTGAAATTTGGTACTTTGAGTTCTTATTGGGTAGCAAATCTCCCTACTAAAAATTATAAATATAGGTCAATTTTTCTGGTACCCCCCATATAACGGTGCCCCTCAATTTTCGGTATTTTGGGGTTCTTGAACACGTTTTTCAACCGAATTCGCGGAAATTTGCTACATTGGGTTCTTAAAAAAAACTTATTAGTATAGGTCTACTTTTTCTGGTAGTCTCCATATAACGGTACCTCCTAATTTTCAGTATTTTGGTGGTTTCAAATGTATTTTCCGCCGAATTAGCTGTAATTTAGTATTTTGAGTTCTTAATAGGTACCAAATTTCCCCACAAAAAATTATGAATATAGGTCAATTTTTTCGGATAGCGCCCATATAAGGGTGCCCTCCAATTTTCGGTATTTTGCGGTTCTTGATCGCGTTTTCAGCCGAATTCGCTAAAATTTGATAGATTGGGTTCATATTGGGTACTAAATGTCTCCACAAACAAATTATAAATAAAGGTCCACTTTTTCTGGTAGCCCCCATATAACGGTACCTTCTAATTTTCAGTATTTTGGGGGTTTTGATCGTATTTTCCCACCGAATTGGCCGTAATTTAGTATTTTGAGTTCTTAATAGGTACCAAATCTCTCCACAAAAAATAGTTCTCTGATTTGTTCTGCGTTTTGGGTTTGGTTCTAAGACTCTGTTGTAATCATTTCACCTGCGGAGGATAGAACGTAAGGTTCGATAATGTACTATATATGAACTATAGCCCGGATTTAGGCCTAGGCCTAGCCCTTGTGTGGGACGTACCAGAAGGAGTGGATCGATATTTCCCATCTTCGAACTTGAACAAAGTTTGGAAAAAATAATAATATAGGCAATGTTTGGATTATATCAAAAATTTCTGAAGTGGATTTGGCCAAAAAAAAAAACGTGGGGTCTAGAACCAATATTTTGAAGAAGCACATTTTTTTATGTCTAGAATGATGTGTGCTAAGTTTCATGAAAATTGGTTCAGATTTAGATATAGCTTCCATATATAGTTTCGCCCGATTTAAGGTAAATGGTAAATCTTTTGATTTGCACGAATTTTGCCATAGCGTAATGAATTATGTCTAGAATGATGTGTGTAAAGTTTCGTGAAAATCGGTTCAAATTAAGATATAGTTCCCATATAGTTTCGGCCGATTTTGTGTAAATGGTGCACCAAAATCCCTATATATCCTTCGATTTGCACGAAATTTGGCATAACGTACTAATTTAAGTCGAGAGTGATGCGTGTTATGTTTCGTGAAAATCGGTTCAGATTTAGATATAGCTCCCATATATATTTTCGTCCGATTTTAGGTGAATAGTGCAACAAAGTCCCTATATATAAAGTTCCTATATATAAGTTTTGGAAAACTCGGTTCAGATTTCCGTATAGCTCCCACATATAGGGGAGACTGGGGCACCTTCGGCATCGGGGCACCTTCGGCAATCGCGTTTTCGATATGAAGCTCTCACCGTACATCACTAGTTTCGATACATAGGTATCGAAGATCGAAATAAATAACTGACACAAAGTTTGAAATTTCTAGCTAATAAACTTATTTAGATACATGGGTTTTTGTATTTTTATAGATGTTTCTGTAATATTTCAATTCCATTTCGTAAGTATTTCGGGTATAAAACTTTTTAAATTTTTAAGACAATATTATTAAAAAGTGTTTAACTACGATGTGTATTATTATAGAAATGTTTAAAAATATAATGTTTTTAAAAACTGATCGAAAAAAATGAAAAAAAACTATAAAAAGTACATTCGGGGTACATTCGGCATTTTAAAGTGGGGCACATTCGGCCATATACAGATTGTGCAATATTATTTCCATAAAATGTTTTTGAGTTTGTCTTTAAAACTAATCCTTTAATATGGTCCGAAATTGCATATATAAGATCAAACGTACTTGTACTGCCGAAAATGCGATAGAAAACCCTTATTTCTGATGTTGTGTGCGAGCTTGAGATGTAACGTTAGACGCCGTTAGAAAATAAAGCCCTATAATTCAAACATTGTGTGGCGTATTAAAACCAAATAGAGCCTTTAGAGGATCAGAATTTCAACCAGACTGATAGCGATGACAATTACCCGGCTATGACTATGTTGCCGAATGTGCCCCATCAAATGCCGAATTGGGGCACATTCGGCGAATTTGACTTTTTTTTACAAAACTGTAAAATTTTTTAACTAATACTATTTTTTTATATATTTTTGGCTGATTATTGTCTGAGGACAATAATCAGCCATAAAGTTGTTATATATGTTGAATAAGTACTGAGATATAGAGCTCTAAAAAAAAGTGCCGAAGGTGCCCCAGTCTCCCCTACATAATACCATAATTGGTGCACCAACCGATTAATACGAAATTTCGCAACACGTATCAAATTGAGACTTGAATGACGTTATTGCGTTTGTTGAAATTGATGCAGATGCGCCTATAGCTTCCATATGTATTTCGAACAAGTGTTTGATTGAAATTACATTTTTAACAGAGCGGCCTACCGAGCAGCGTGTATCAATTTTACTGTAAATCGTTTTCCATAAATTTCGTGGAAAATTGGCATGCAATTGTAAGGATGCATATGTTCAATATACCCAAAGTGGTGAAGGGTATCATATAGTCGGCCCAGTCCGACTTTACTACTTTCCTTGCTGGTTTTTTCAATGGTGCAGATGCAGACATAGCTTTCATATATAATTCGAACGGGTGTCTGATTGAGATTAAATTTTGAACAGTACGGCATACAGAATAGTGTGTATCAAGTGTGCTATAAATCGGTTTAAGTATATATTCAAAAATTTTGTTGTATATATAATTAATTAAAGAATGTCCCTACAAAATTTCAAATGAAAATCTCAAGAACTCTTGAAGATATAGCCGATTTATTGTGTCAGCATCAAGTGACGGCTGAAGGGCTTTTTTAAACGCGTTTTTCTCTAAACATTTTTTTGCGAATGGCGGGCACGATAACTCAAAAACTAATAACCCAATCGATTTCAAATTTTTACACGTTTCTTTTTTGAGTGTATAGCTCTCGTATGAACTAGGATAAAGCCAATCGGTGAAAATTTTTATTTTTTAACTTGGGTTTTGGTAAAAAATCGGCGATTTTCCAAAAATATTTTTTCAAAGGTCCATCATTTTGTTAATTTTAGAGCTAAGTCAATAATCCTAGTTCATACGAGAGCCAGACATGTACTCTTTCTAACACCGCTGGAATTTTCGGATTCCGATGTTCCAGTGAGGAGTTATCATGCCCGCCATCAAAAATAAGGACTTTTCTTTAATTACAAAAAACAACAACAAAAATTTTTTGTAAATTATTTTTCTTCTATTTTAAATCTTCAATTATATATGTGTGAAGTTACAAACCTTAACAAGCATTGGTATTGATTTACCAGCCCATTGAAAATCTTGAAAAATTAAAATCGAGAATGGGGGGGGTTCCCTTAAATAAATTTGTTGATGGAGTGATGTTAGTCGGTTCACATATAAATATAGATCTCATATTTAATTTAGTTCAAATTCATGTCAAAAATCCCTCAAACAAGCGACTTCTGTTAGGATGCATCTTCTAAATATAACCAAAGTGATAAACCAGGAAATTTCCTTAGTGATTTCTTAAATATAAATATTATTTATTCTTATAAGTCATAGCTGTTCAGGTATGGGAACTGGTACGCTTATTTATAAACGTTAATATGCTCGTTCTCTGTGTTTACATTTTTTAAGTAACATCATATGACGGTTTCTCAGTTACTCTCCGATTTCTATATTTTTTGAGCACTCCTACTATAAATATATGTAAATTTTTTGAAATCCCTTTTCCAGTCCTTTTTATAGTTCGGGTATAAAAAAATAAAAATCCTTTGAAATGTTATTTAAGACAAAAATTACAATCCAATTGTTGTGATATGTGTGCGATAACATTATCATCATTATACGTACATATTAATAAAATATTCCAATCACGCAACTGAAAATTTGAAACCTAACACGACATTACACTGCAGTGTATATGTGGGTGTTTCTAATTGACGTATTAATAACGTTTACCTAAGGGACTAATCTGGTTTTTTGTTGGCGGCGGCGCTTAGTTTCACCGATTTGTGTGTTTAGTTAATAAACGAAAGAAAACACACAGAACTCATCGTCCAAACATTAACTCATCATTCAAAACGACACATCACGACCCAAATGACGAACGTTCATTCGGTCGCATTAAAGTTCAATACAAAACGTATTCAAATTGTGGTAATAATAATATCAAAATCAGGTAGGCTGATATGTGGTAATAATGGAACGTCTTCGTTAGCTTTTGCAGTTTTTTGTTGTTGTGGATTTTTAGTTTTTTTTTTGTGAGTGGGTGTAGCTTATAATGACAATTTTTATTGTAATGGCGTGTGTGTGTGTAATTCACACTCACATTGAAATCTATATGTTGTTTTTTATTTTTATTACTTTTTTAAATACTGATTAGTGATGCCCACAGTTTCTTGTCATTCTTTGACAAATTACTTTTTACCATAGGTACGAAGTTTTTTTTTTTTTGTAATTGTGATGGGCGTTTGTTTTTATTTTATTTATATTTTCTTAAAGGAAGAAACCTTTAAAATGGTGTGGAATTGTTTGGCTTATTAATCACTTTTTTTAACAAGCAGAACTGATGTTGCTAACATGGATGGGTATTGTTTTTATACCCTCCACCATAGTATGGAGGGTATATTAATTTTGTTTTTCCGTTTGTAACTCATCGAAATAATCATTTCCGACACTATAAAGTATATATATTCTTGATCAGCGCAAAATTCTATGACGATCTAGCAATGTCCGTATGTCCGTCTGTCTGTCTGTCTGTTGTAATCACTCTAGCGTCTAAACGAATTGAGATAGAGCCCCAAAATTTTGCATAGAGTCGTCTTTTGTCTGCAGGCAGGTCAAGTTCGATGATGGGCTATATCGGTCCACGTTTAGGCATAGCTCCCATATAAGGGTACCTCCCAATTTTCGGTATTTTGAAGTTCTTGAGCGTGCTTTTCAACCGAATTCGCTGAAATTTGGTACTTCGAGTTCTTATTGGGTAGCAAATCTCCCCTCTAAAAATTATAAATATAGGTCCATTTTTTCGGATAGCCCCCATATAAGGGTACCCCCAAAATGTCGGTATTTTGGGGTTCTTGAGCGCGTTTTTCAACCGATTTCGCTGAAATTTGGTACATTTGGTTCCTATTGGGTGCCAATGATCTCCACCAAAAATTATAGATATAGGTCCAATTTTTCTGGTAGCCCTCATATAAGGGTACCCCCAATTTTCCCTATTTTGAGGTTCTTGAGCACGTTTTTCAACCGAATTCGCTGAAATTTGGTATTTTGTAGTCGAATATGGTAACAAATTTCTCTACAAAAAATTTTAATATGCACCCCCTTTTTGGGGTAGTCCCCATATAACCCCTTTTTATACCCTTCACCACACTGTGGTACAGGGTATTATGTCTTTGTGCATATGTTTGTAACAGGCAAAAGGAAACGAGATATACCCATGGTTCCTTTTGAGAATATGCATAGAATCACTTTTTAAGTCGGTTTATGCATGTCCGTCCGTCTGTCCGTCTGTCTGTCTGTCCATGTATTTTTGTGAGCAAAGTACAGGTCGCATTTATGATCCGATATGGATGAAAATTGGCACAGTTCATTTGTTTGGCCCAAGGACGAACCCTATTGACATTGGGAAAAATCGGTTCAGATTTAGATATAGCTCCCATATATATTTTCGCCCGATTTAATGGAAACGGTCCCTATATATCTTTCGATTTGCACGAAATTTAGTACAGGCAAATCAATTAGGCCTAGAATGATATCTGCCAAGTTTCGTGAAAATCGGTCCAGATTTAGATATAGCTCCCATATATAGCTTCGTCCGATTTCATGTAAATGGTGCCCCAAAGTCCCTATATATCTTTTGATTTGTACGAAATTCTGCATAACGTACTGAATTAAGCCTAGAGTGATGTCTGCCAAGTTTCGAGAAAATCGGCCCCGATTTAGATATAGCTCCCATATATAGTTTCGTCCGATTTTATGTAAATGGTGCCCCAAAGTCCCTATATATCTATCGATTTGCACGAAATTTGGTACAGCCTAATCATTTGGGTCTAGAATGATGTCTGGCAAGTTTCGTGAAAATCGGTCCAGATTTTGATATAGCTCCCATATATAGTTTCGTCCGATTTCATGTAAATGGTGCCCCAAAGTCCCTATATATCTTTCGATTTGCCCGAAATTGTGCATAACGTACTGAATTGAGTCTAAAATGATATCTGCCAAGTTTCATGAAAATCGGTCCTGATTTAGATATAGCTCCCATATATAGTTTCGTCCGATTTAATGTAAATGGTGCCCCAAAGTCCCTATATATCTTTCGATTTGCACGATATTTGGTACAGCCTAATCATTTGGGTCTAGAATGATGTCTACCAAGTTTCGAGAAAATCGGCCCCGATTTAGATATAGCTCCCATATATAGTTTCGTCCGATTTTATGTAAATGGTGCCCCAAAGTCCCTATATATCTTTCGATTTGTACGAAATTTGGTACAGCCTAATCATTTGGGTCTAGAATGATGTCTGGCAAGTTTCGTGAAAATCGGTCCAGATTTAGATATAGCTCCCATATATAGTTTCGTCCGATTTCATGTAAATGGTGCCCCAAAGCCCCTATATATCTTTCGATTTGCCCGAAATTGTGCATAACGTACTGAATTAAGCCTAAAATTATATCTGCCAAGTTTCATGAAAATCGGTCGTGATTTAGATATAGCTCCCATATATAGTTTCGTCCGATTTAATGTAAATGGTGCCCCAAAGTCCCTATATATCTTTCGATTTGCACGAAATTTGGTACAGCCTAATCATTTGGGTCTAGAATGATATCTGGCAAGATTCGTGAAAATCGGTCCAGATTTAGATATAGCTCCCATATATAGTTTCGTCCGATTTCATGTAAATGGTGCACCAAAGTCCACATATATCTTTCGATTTGCACGAAATTTGGCGTACTGAATTTAGTACAGAATGATGTGTGCCAAGTTTTTGTGAAAATCGGTTGACATTTAGATAGAGCTTCCATATATTATAGATTGATTTTAAGAAATTGACGCACCAAGGGACCAATATATGGCTGCTAGGAACAAAACTTACTGAAATTAGTGTAACCTAACCTGTGATTAGTTTCGTTGAAATCGGTTCATATTTGGATATAGCTTCCATATATATTTTCACCCGATTTTAAGTAAATTGGGCATCAAATTCCTCATGTTAGTCAGATTGGCATCAAATTTTGCACAACATATAAAATTGAGCATAGAATTACGTAGTTGCGTTTTCTAGAAGTACAGACATAGCCCAACGGATGATCTATTGATATTTTTTTGAAGTCGATTTACATACGTTTGTCCCATTGTAACAAACGAATGACATGTTTATGGATAGATCTAAGTCGATTCACATTTAGATAAATATCACATATTTTATTTCATCCAATTTCATGGTATTAGCCCTGTTTAATATACTCATAGTGGTGAAGGGTATCATATAGTCGGCCCTGTCCGACTTTACTACTTTCCTTACTGGTTTATATTAAAATAGTTATGCAATTTGTTCCGCGTTTTGGGTTTGGTTCTAAGACTCTGTTGTAACTATATCACCTGTGGAGGATATCGAAATAGAAAACTAGAACGTAAGGTTCGATAACGAACTCTATATGAACTATAACCCGTATTTAAACCTAGCCTTCGAACTAAGTTTGGAAGAAATAATAAGATTGGCAAAGTTTGGATGAAATGTAAATTTTCTGAAACGGATTTGGTCCAAAGAAACATGGGGTCTAGAACCAATATTTCGATGAGGCACATTTTCACGGTGTAAATTTGTACACCCTCATTAGCCATAAGGCTGAGGGTATAATTATCCATTAAAAATTTCTGAAATTTGTATTATAGTTTACATAGAAACGTCGGTATAGGTCCACTTTTTGGTATGTTCCCTATATTTTCATTTCTAGTACCTGTCAGTGTATCTATGGTGGAGGGTATCCAAAGTTCGGCCCGGCCGAACTTAACGCTTATTCACTTGTTCAATACTTACAACTGACATTTACGATTTTTAACAGATTTTCAGAGTGGGTTGTGAGAAAAGAAAACTATTTGTAAATAAATGTCGTACATCCATCAAATATCTTTTCGATTTATCTACAAAGACCCACTGGCCTTAAAATCTAAATAAAAAAATGTAAAAATGTAATTTCTTGGCCAGAAACTCATCTAAGAAGATTCTGTGGAACTTCAGTCCGCCACAAAGGACTATATTGACCTTTATTTCGCTATTAAAGTTCACCTAGATTTTCAACTTTAATTCCTGCAACTGTAGATCACATATAAAAATTCTTCGTCCCTTTAGTGTGCCTATAAAAATTCCTTGAATCTTCAGCTTACCTAGATAGACTCCCGGAATTTAAGCTCCTTATATTGGTTCTCTTTGGTTCTATCGATCGCCTATAAGGCATTTTTTATAGGACATTCACCACCTCCATAAATTCTCCCTGGACCATCAGTTCGCCAATAAATTGTGTATATATGCTTCCAAAATTCAGGACGCCTATATACATATCTGTGGTCCCCGTTTGATGTTTTTTATAAAAATGTCAAATGACCATAAATGCCTCTACTTATAAAATATGCAGCTAGCCTGCATTTCAACTATAAATACTCCCTGAATCTTCAACTCACCTATAAAGACGCGCTGGTCTTTCGGGTTTCCTATAACAAATTCCAAGGCTTTTTGTTTGAGCAACGAGTTTTCCTGCTTCACCCATCTATAAAAAATATCGATTTCATTTAGACTATAAAATCTCCTTGCTATTGCTTATGTTCCTCTTTTTGGGATTTCATAAGGTTCCACTCAGCCCATAACTTCAGTTCATCTAGAAACCAGATTTATAAGACCCCCGACCCCTTAAAACGTGAAAAGTTGCCTGAAGTAACCCATACAAATTTCTGATCTTATGAAGATGGAAACCTGGTGACATATACATATAGCATGCTGAGGATCTGGAAGGAGCATTCGGTGAAGAAGATACCCCCGAACCAATAAGAGATGACGGTATAGAGTGAATATCTCCTAGCGAAGATGAGGTCAGAGTAGCAATTAATCGGGTGAAGAACAATAAAGCAGCAGGTGCCGATGGATTACCAGCCGAACTATTCAAGACCGGTGGCTAGATGCTGATCGGGAGAATGCACCAGTTAATTTGTAAAATTTTGCTAGAGTAATGTATGTCCGATGATTGGAACCTCAGCATCCTGTGTCCCGTGCATAAAAAAGGGGACAAGACATCATGTGCCAACTATAGAGAAATAAGTCTCCTTTCCATCGCATATAAAGTACTCTCCAGCGTACGGTGTGAACGACTGAAGCCAATAGTCAATGACATTATTGGACCATACCAATACGGTTTCAGGCCTGGCAAATCCACCATTGACCAGATTTTTACTCTGCGCCAAATCCTGAAAAAAAAAACACGAAAAACACATCGACACATTCCATCTATTCGTCCACTATAAAGCCGCATTTGACAGGCCTATCCGTTCAGAGGTGTTTAAAGGCATGTCTGCGTTTGGCATTCCTGCAAAATTAATACGGCTATGCAGGATAACTGTAACTGGTACAATGTCAGCAGTTAAAGTAGGCATTCAATAGCGAACAAGAATTCAGACAAGGTGGCAGTTTGTCGTGTGATCTTTTTAACATCCTACTGGAAAAGATCATACGAGACGCAAAGGTGGACAGAAATGGCACTCTGTACACCAAATAACACCAGTTACTCGCCTACGCCGATGACATCGATATAATGGGTCGAACATTGTGAGCGGTAACAGCCACCTTTGAACAAATTGAAAAAGAGTCTGCCAAAGTAAACGGCGAGAAGACCAAGCTGATGGTATCAACACGCAAGACGTCCAGTAGACTCGGACCAACTGTGGAACTTGAAAACTACAGCTTCGATGTAGTTAAAGACTTTATATACCTTGGTACCGCCATAAATAAAACGAATGACATCAGTTTTGAAATTCGGAAAAGGATTGTGATGACCAACAGATGCTACTATGGTCTATGTAAGCAGTTCAGAAACAAGGCCACCTCCCGCCAGACCAAACTCCTCACACTCTACAAGACGCTGATATTACCCGTGCTGTTGTATGAATCTGAAGCATGGGTACTGGTGCAAACAGATGAGGCCGCTCTTGGAGTGTTTGAGAGAAAATTTCTCCGAAGATCTATCGGCCGGTCTGCGTTTATGATGAATATCGCCGTCGAATAAATCATGAGCTATCACATCTATTCTCGGACATCGACATAGTCAGATGGATCGAGCTGCAGCGACTACGTTGGGTAGGCTGATGAATATGCTCCAGCTCAAAAGGCATATAAAAGCGGCCAAGTGATGGTTTACGTAGAAGGGGTAGGCCACTAATCCGATGGGAAGATCAAATAGAAGACAACATCTCGGAAAATGGTCTTTCAAATTGGATGAGATGCGCACAAAACCGACGCAAACCGATCTTTTTAAGTACGGCTTATGGAACAACTGTTCTGTCATAAACCATCTAAGTAAGTAGGTATGTAAGTAATCTGTTATATAAAGACTGCTCCAACCATTCTATAAGTACTGCATCAGACCGTCAATAAACCTTTCAATATGGACACCATTCAGCTAAATTATAACGACAACCTCCAACTGGCCTATAAACATCCAACTCTTCCAGAAAGACCCACCCACTTCAGGTCATCCATTAAAGGCCCTCATCAGATGTTCCATGAAAGACCCTCTTCAGATTGTATATGAATTCAGCTCGTCTATGAAACACCCCCTCAGCTCGTCTATGAAAGAATCCCCTCAGCTCGTCTCTAAAGACTCCCCTCAGCTCGTCTATGAAAGAATCCCCTCAGCTCGTCTCTAAAGACTCCCATCAACTCGTCTATAAAGACTTCATTCAGCTCATCTATAAAGACTTCATTGAGCTCGTCTATAAAGACTCTTTTCAGTTCATCTATAAATGCTCTCTCAGCTCGTCTATAAATACTCTCTCAGCTCGTCTATAAATACTCTCTCAGCTCGTCTAAATATGCTCTCTCAGCTCGTCTATGGAAGACTCCCTTCAGCTCGTCTATGAAAAGACTCCCTTCAGCTCGTCTATGAAAAGACTCCCTTCAGCTCGTCTATGAAAAGACTCCCTTCAGCTCGTCTATGAAAAGACTCCCTTCAGCTCGTCTATGAAAAGACTCCCTTCAGCTCGTCTATGAAAAGACTCCCTTCAGCTCGTCTATGAAAAGACTCCCTTCAGCTCGTCTATGAAAAGACTCCCTTCAGCTCGTCTATGAAAAGACTCCCTTCAGCTCGTCGATGAAGACTCCCTTTATCTAGTCTATAAAGACTCCAACCATCTCTTTTCTTTTGGCTTTCTTTTTTATTTTCGTCACTAAACCTAATAAAATATTGAATTTTTAATATTAGCGGACAACTTTTGTCATAAATAAAATATTTATAAACAAATTTTGTCTGCAACAACATAATCATACTGTTGTTGTTTTTTAATGCCAAAAATCACAAAACGTTTTATATTCACCCACCAAATAGAAATATTGACATATTTTTAAACACACATACCCATCCCCCAATAGCCCACCCACTCATTTGGCAAAATGCGATTCTACGAAAACAATTCCAAAACTAAAAGAAGTAGTTCAAAATCGATCGATCATTGTTTTGTTTGGTTTCATATCAAGAATTTTCACACTTTCACAACTGATGTCAAACGAATGCCTGACATTTAAATTTTTATACGATTTCGGCCCAAATCGGTTGTGGGATTTTTTGTTTGTTTTGTTTTTGTGTTGGACTTTCTTTATTGGATTTTCGCCATTTGTGCAGCCATAAATTTCTTGGTTTTTTTTGTTAATGTCGTCCGAAATTAATTTGAAATCTATGCGGATGTTGCTGATTGGTTGGTTGGCTGGCTGACTGAATGGCTCTCTAGATTTTTTTTTGGTTTCGCTCAATAAAATTTGGTTCTACGTTGTATTTCTTTGTTGTTTATTTATTTTTTTTCGTTTTGTTTATATGATCTAATAAGATTGGTAATTTTTGTTGTTGTATTTGTAAATCTTGAATTGTTGTTGTTATTATTGTGCATTTTCGATGCCGTTATAATGCATTGGTGTTTGATTTGTGTGTTTCTTCTCGTACTCAGTAGTAGAACAAGTGAGAACATAGAATGGTGGTCTCATTGTTTAAAGAGATTATTGAAAAAGTTGTTGAGTGACCAGTTCGAAAAAAAGACCTGCACACTGCAGATATCATGCACGAGGTTTTTGAAACATTGGGCGCACCTCAAAAAAATATTAACATTAATATTTCAAAAACCTGATATCTGAAGTCGGAAATAAATATTGTATTCAATGATCTCAAGAAAAAATAATGATTTCCTATTGACGTCATCGGCATATGGGTTCAACTCAAACATAGAAGAGGGCCCAGTGTTTGTACTATTGCAAAAAATTGTGAAGAACCAGTTCAGCTTGTATAGGGATTCCCTCCAGTTCGTCTATAAAGGCTCACTTTAGCTCGTTAAAAACTACTCCCATCAGCTCGTCTATAGAGGCCCTTTAGTTCACCCATAAAGACATCCTTCAGCTCGCATATAAAGATTCGCATTGACTCGTCTATAAATACTCTCTACTCTAAAGACTCTATAAAGACTTTCATCAGCTCGCCTATGAAAGACTCCCTTCAGCTCGTCTATGAAAGATTCCCTTGAGCTCGTCTAGACAGACTCCCTTGAACTCGTCTAGAAAGACTCCCTTGAGCTCGTCTAGAAAGACTCCCTTGAGCTCGTCTATGAAAGACTCCCTTGAGCTCGTCTATGAAAGACTCCCTTGAGCTCGTCTATGAAAGACGCCCTTGAGCTCGTCCATGAAAGACTCCCTTGAGCTCGTCTATGAAAGACTCCCTTCAGCTCGCCTATGAAAGACTCCCTTCAGCTCGTCTATGAAAGACTCCCTTCAGCTCGTCTATAAATACTCCCTTCAGCTCGTCTATAAAAACTCCCATTAGCTCCTTTATAAATACTCCCTTCAGCTTATCTATAAAAACTCCCATTAGCTCGTCTATGAAGAAAACTTCAGGCTTTCTTCAGCTCGTCTATAAGGACTCCCTTCAGTTCTTCTATAGAGATTCCAACAGAGACTACCTTCAACTCCTACCTTCTATAGGGACTCCCCTCAGCTCGTCTATAAAGACTGCGTTTAGGTCGTCTACAAAGACCTTTTTTAGCTCGTTTATAAAGACTCCTTTCACCTCCTCCATAGAGACTCCCTTCAGCTCCTCTATGGAGACACCCCCCAGCTTGTCGTTTAAAAAGAGAATTAAATTGCGATATTGGAATTATGTTACAAACATGACAATTGTTCAAGGCCAAAACCTCACAATCAAGTCTTTAAGCGTCATCCGTTTGAAACTAAGGTGAAATAAGATACTTTTAATTTTTCTAAGGACAAGACAGTCATTTGAAGTGCTTCCTATCCTGTGACGATGCCTAGGAAGAACAGACCTTTTGAAAAGACTAGCCTTTTAAATAAAACTATAACTTTACCTCACACAAAAATGAAGCCTTAGGAAATCGAGGACTTATCCTTTAATTTCCCTTTAAATAAAGGCTTCCAAATTCCTTCCCTCTACCTTAGAAATTTCCCTAACAATTTCCATTCGATTTTTTTCACAAAATTTCCATTCTCCTCTCATTGGAAGCCAACAAAAAGAAAATCGTGATGCGATTATTATTATGGCTGCCCCACATTCTGGACATTTGGATATTGAGAACGTATTATGCATGTGCGTGGGAGTATATATTTCAAATGTTTATAATACGTAAACAAAAACAAACGAAATAGACAAATAAATAAATATATGACACTTTCTCGCCTTTCGCGCGACTGTTAACGAGGTGTAGATATCCAAATGGAAATCTAAAAATAATTTCCCATTTGGTAATTGTGCGGAGAATTTTGTAAATGATAGCACATTCGTTACGGTAGCGTGGCCGAGCGGTCTAAGGCGCTGGTTTAAGGCACCAGTCTCCTCGGAGGCGTGGGTTCGAATCCCACCGCTGCCATGTTGTAGTAAAAATCAATCATTTTTTGGCATTCCTATGGGTTGGCTATAAAGTCCACCTTTAGAGGGTGTATAAAGATTCCCTACATGTCACCTATAGAGATTCCCTACTCACTCATTAAACTCGTCTCTATAGGCTTCCTTTATCTCCCCAGTTTGTGTAGAAACACACTCTGCTTTGTTCAAGACTTCTTTCAGTCGTATATAAAATATCCGCTCATGTCGTATTTAATTTTCCTTTTAGGGGGACTAAAACAATTTTTAAGTCTCCAGCTCGTCTATAAAGATTCCCTTCAGCTCACTTCGCGTCGTCTATAGAGTCTGGCTTCAGCTAGTCAGCTTGTGCTCGTTCATAAAAGTCTATAGAGACTCGCCTCCACTGGTCTGTAAAGACTCCTTTCAACTCTTCCATTAGGACTTACTTTAGCTCGTCCCAATTCAGCTCATCTGTAAAAACACCCTTGCCTTATGAAAACTATCTCGCCTTTAATTTGTCTTTTAAGACTTCCTCGCTCTTGTGTTTATAAAAACTCCCTCCAGCTAGTTTCTAACAGTTCTCTAAGCCTTAAGTCTCCTATTATGGCTCCCGGGACCTTCAACTCTTCTATAAAGATATCCGACACCTCAATCGTCTTTAAACACTCCCCGAATTTCTGTCCGTTTACAACAACTCTTTGAAGAGGCTTCAAAAATATTATTTTTTAAAATCCAAAAAATTATTTAAGAAGTTCACGATTTTTGCGTTTAAAAAATCCACGCTGATTGGTCCTTTTAAAAATCCACGCTTATAGGTTAAATAGGTCTTCTAAAATATTTTTATTATTAATTTTTATTTTTTATAAATAACAAAGCCCTTGAAAAAAATATTTTATTTATAGGTCAGGTTATTTAAAAAAAAATCTCTTAGCTCTTATGATACTTGAAAAATATTATTTAAAAAATCCACGCCTATAGCTCTTATGATACTTGAAAAATATTATTTAAAAAATCCACGCCTATAGCTCTTATGATACTTGAAAAATATTATTTAAAAAATCCACGCCTATAGATCTGAAGGTCCTTCAAAAATGTTATTTAAAAAATCCACGCCTATATCTCTTGACAGGTCCTTTTAAAAATATTATTTAAAAAATCCACGCTTATAGTTCTGTTGGTCCTTCGAAAATAGTCTTTAAAAAATGCACGTTTATAACACAGAAAATCCTTTAAAAATATTATTTAAAAAATCCTCGCTTATAGATCTGATGGTAGTTCTGATGGTCCTTCGAAAATATTATTTAAAAAGTCCAAGGTGGTCCTTCAAAAATGTTATTTAAAAAATCCACGCTTATAGCTCTGATAGTCCTCCAAAAATATTATTTAAAAAATCCACGCTTATTGCTTCGATAGTCCTTCAAAATATTATTTTAAAAATTCACGCTTATTACCCTGAAGGCCCCTTTAAAACTATTATTTAAAAAATCCACGCGAAAATATTATTAAAAAAATCAACGCTTATAGCTCTTATGACCCTTCTAAAAGTCTATTTCAAAATTTCCGATGTTCTCATAACTTAAATTCTAAAACCTTGAAATATTGAAAAATTGTATTAAAATTTACGAAAATTGAATTAATTCCCCATTAATCACTTCAAATTATTAATCGATTTCTTCAATTCCGAAGTTAAGGTCATACCCCTGCTTCCTTGTTTATTTAACCTAAATATTCTATTTCGATAAAAAAAACATTAACCTTAATAAGGCCAATAAACACCATTTTGCGTTCATTATAATTTCTCTTCTTCATCATGTTCCAAACAATCCAAAATATATTCTTATTAGAATTTACTCATTAATTCTAGTACCCTTGACTCTCGACGACTCACGAATGTTTGAATGTATCTCGATGTACGACATACATGTATGTTTGTATGTATCTTGTGTACTCAATTTGTAACTATGAATGGATGGATTTTTGAATTGCAGTCATTCAAACATCCGCACGTATGTACGCTCTTTCCAATATGTATCTGCATTTTCGAGATATCCAACACATGTGCACAAACACAATGTAGTACACTGACTATTGCCGGTCGGTTCGGTAGGTAATGTAATGGTGTGAAGAAATGTAAATCAATCTATTATTAGTTTCTTGTGTTTTTTTCTTTCAAGAGATAGAAAACATTGCGGGGGCGTTCTAATAAACAGTTAGCCAGCAAGCCGTGTGTCCATTCATCGTTCTAAACGTTTGTCTGGCGTTTATCGATCTTTATAGCTAGACAAAGTGAATTACACACTTAACGAGCAGCACCACCATCAACCCTGAACAGAGGTTCCGCCGTCGCTGTGTGTAAGTGTGATAGAGATAGAGAGGATAGTTTGTAATAGAAAGAGAGCGAGAAAATTAGAGGTGCCTTTTGAAAAAGTGTTCTAACCATGCTATGAGGTATACGCAGATTCTTGCGTTGATGGTTTATTGGGGTGTAATGGGCAGATGATCGGAAATATTTACAAGGGGAAATGAGAAAAATAAAACAACACCACGCCTATAGCTCTGATGGTCATTGAAAAATATTATTTAAAAAATCCACGCCTATAGCTCTGATGGTCATTGAAAAATATTATTTAAAAAATCCACGCCTATAGCTCTGATGGTCATTGAAAAATATTATTTAAAAAACCCACGCCTATAGCTGAGATAGTCCTTGAAAAATATTATTTAAAAAATCCACGCCTATAGCTGAGATAGTCCTTGAAAAATATTATTTAAAAAATCCACGCCTATAGCTGATATAGTCCTTGAAAAATATTATTTAAAAAATCCACGCCCATAGCTGAGATAGTCCTTGAAAAATATTATTTAAAAAATCCACGCCTATACCTCTGATGGTCATTGAAAATATTATTTAAAAAGTCCAAGCCTGTAGCTCTGATGACCACTGAAATATATAATTTAAAAAATCCACGCCTGTAGCTCTGATGGCCATTGAAAAATATTATTTAAAAAATCCACGCCTATGGCTCTGATGGCCCTTCAAAAATATTTTTTAAAAAATTCACGCCTATAGCTCTGATGGTCACTGAAAATTATAATATAAAAATCTACGTCTATACCTCTGATGGCCATTGAAAAATATTATTTAAAAAATCCACTCCTAGAGCTTGATGGTCTTTGAAAAACATCAATTAAAAAATCCACGCCTAGAGCTCTGATGGTCCTTGAAAAATATTATTTAAAAAATCCACGCCTATAACTCAGATAGTCCATGAAACCATTTTAAATAAAAATTTGGGTTACACCCTAATAAATATTAGATAACAAATACAACAACATTCTATTACAAAGCCTCCCTAGAAAATTGTTGTTAGAACCACCACCACACCTACCTCTACCAAACAATCACCACACACTGCAACAACAACGACAACAACAAATTTGGAACATAGAAAATCGATTTTCAATTTACATTCCATTTTTCCCCTATCACTAAGTAAGTCAGTCAGCCGGTAGGTCGGCCGTTTGGTCTTATAGATGTGTTTAAGTTTTTACCTTTCTTCCATTACAACATATTGTTCTAATTTTCGTGCCGATGGATGGACTACCCTGCTCTTTTGTTCGATATTTTTTGTAGTGAATGCGTATGAATTTTTTCAATATTTCGAATTTTCTTCATGGGGTTTTTTTTTCTATATTTTTGACTCTATTCACTTTCATTGATCCATGTGGGCTCAAGTGTGTGTTCGGGATTTTTCATCTCATATTCTATTGATCTTTTTTGGACAGATTTTTATTATTGTTCTTTTATTTTTGTTGTAATATTGAATTTTGGCTACTGACACCCCATTCTTTGTAGCTGGTGTTGTTGTTGTCGTCATCACAGCCGAGAGATGTCAAAAATAGTGTAAATTTTTTTAATTTATGTCATTTTTTAATTGAAAATTTGTTCTTCGAGGAGGTGATCATCATTTTTTTGGGAAGGGAAGTGTGTGAACATGCGTTCGTTATTGGTCGTTAGAAAATAAGAATAACTAGTGGGGGGAATATGTGATCCGTTTTGGGGAATATTTACACATTCAAATAAAAAATAAATTTCAAAAATATTCACGCCTAGAGCACTAATAGCCCTTCAAAAATATTATTTAAAAAATCCACGCCTAGAGCACTAATAGCCCTTCAAAAATATTATTTAAAAAATCCACGCCTAGAGCACTAATAGCCCTTCAAAAATATTATTTAAAAAATCCACGCCTAGAGCACTAATAGCCCTTCAAAAATATTATTTAAAAAATCCACGCCTAGAGCACTAATAGCCCTTCAAA
The DNA here is from genome assembly GCF_032173495.1 of Musca vetustissima. Classification (NCBI taxonomy): domain Eukaryota; kingdom Metazoa; phylum Arthropoda; class Insecta; order Diptera; family Muscidae; genus Musca; species Musca vetustissima. Next base: position 136,623 of record NW_026877765.1, on the reverse strand, counting down.
AATATTATTTAAAAAATCCACGCCTAGAGCACTAATAGCCCTTCAAAAATATTATTTAAAAAATCCACGCCTAGAGCACTAATAGCCCTTCAAAAATATTATTTAAAAAATCCACGCCTAGAGCACTAATAGCCCTTCAAAAATATTATTTAAAAAATCCATGCGTAGAGCACTAATAGCCCTTCAAAAATATTTAAAAAATCCACGCCTAGAGCACTAATAGCCCTTCAAAAATATTATTTAAAAAATCCACGCCTAGAGCACTAATAGCCCTTCAAAAATATTATTTAAAAAATCCACGCCTAGAGCACTAATAGCCCTTCAAAAATATTATTTAAAAAATCCACGCCTAGAGCACTAATAGCCCTTCAAAAATATTATTTAAATAATAAAAAATCCACGCCTAGAGCACTAATAGCCCTTCAAAAATATTATTTAAAAAATCCACGCCTAGAGCTCAGATGGTCCTTGAAAAATATTATTTAAAAAATCCACGCCTAGAGCTCAGATGGTTTAAAAAAATATTATTTAAAAAATCCACGCCTATGGCTGTGATGGTCCTTGAAAAATAGTTTTTAAAAAATCCACGCCTATGGCTGTGATAGTCCTTGAAAAATATTATTTAAAAAATCCATGTCGAGAGCTCTGATAGCCCCACAAAAATCAACGTTTATGTCCCTTGAAATAATATTTAAAAATCCAACCGGATCTCCTTTTTAAAATTTGAAATAAAGGTTATTTTCAGTCAAAGGGAAAGTTTGAATATTGTGATCCAACAACTACCGTGCTAGCCTTGACAAGTATTTTAATTCCAGTTGGAATTGTAAGTGGTCAGATTTTCACTTTTATTGTCGTTGGCAACAAAAGAATGATGTCATCGCATGGGCACAAGGACTTGTTTTGCCACTCCTTCAATGAAACTCCCTATACAACAACACACACATACATATGTGTTTACTTCAAACCTGTATTGAAGGAAAAAGAAAAAAGTGATCGTATTTTTTATTTCCAAATAAATTTTTTTATTTAAATGTTAACCTTTTGCAATTTAGCTTATTTTTCGTTTACGAAACCACCTTTTTTGTTTCGTTGCTCAAAGTCCACGATGGTGGTGGTGGTGGTGGGTAATCTAATATCCGACAAAAGTTCATGTTCTGCGAATTACTAGGCAACAGCAACAAAATAAGTAAATACTCGTATGTAGATGTATGTGCAACTTGTGTGCATAGGCGAAAAAAATAAACTCCAATATTTTGTTTTTTTTTTTCTACAAGTTTTGCCCAAGTTATTTGCTGTGCATGTCGATCTGATTATTTGTCGGTTATGGTTGGTCGTTCGCTCTAGCAAAGTTTTAACAGATCATTAAGAGAAGTAGAAGGAGGCAAACAAAAACTGAAAAAACAAAAACACAAAATCACGAAATGACAAGAAACCCGTTTTAATGGCTAAAGAATTTCGTGGTGGATATGCGAGTGACTGGCTAAGGTAACGCTCCTTGTTGTTAGTAATAGCCTCCAACACATGATCACGGGTAGCATGAGTTCGACAAGTTGTTTGGAACGTCTCGACATTCAGCACATGATTTTTAAATATTTTTCAAGGAATATCGGAGCTCTAGACGTGGATTTTTTAAATACTATTTTTGAAGGGCTTTCAGAGCTCTAAGCGTGGAATTTTAAATACTATCTTTGAAGGGCTTTCAGAACTTAGGCGTGGATTTTTTTTAAAATACTATCTTTGAAGGGTTTTCAGAGCTCTAGGCGTGGATTTTTTAAATCATATTTTTCAAGGGCTATCAAAGCTCTAGGCGTGGATTTTTTAAATCATATTTTTCAAGGGCTATCAAAGCTCTAGGCCTGGATTTTTTAAATCATATTTTTCAAGGGCTATCAAAGCTCTAGGCCTGGATTTTTTAAATCATATTTTTCAAGGGCTATCAAAGCTCTAGGCGTGGATTTTTTAAATCATATTTTTCAAGGGCTATCAAAGCTCTAGGCGTGGATTTTTTAAATCATATTTTTCAAGGGCTATCAAAGCTCTAGGCGTGGATTTTTTAAATCATATTTTTCAAGGCCTATCAAGGCGTGGATTTTTTAAATCATATTTTTCAAGGCCTATCAAGGCGTGGATTTTTTAAATCATATTTTTTCAAGGCCTATCAAGGCGTGGATTTTTTAAATCATATTTTTCAAGGCCTATCAAGGCGTGGATTTTTTAAATCATATTTTTCAAGGGCTATCAAAGCTCTAGGCGTGGATTTTTTAAATCATATTTTTCAAGGGCTATCAAAGCTCTAGGCGTGGATTTTTTAAATCATATTTTTCAAGGGCTATCAAAGCTCTAGGCGTGGATTTTTTAAATCATATTTTTCAAGGGCTATCAAAGCTCTAGGCGTGGATAATATTTTTGAAGGGCTATCAAAGCTCTAGGCGTGGATAATATTTTTGAAGGGCTATCAGGGCTCTAGGCGTTGATTTTTTATGTAATATTTTTCGAGGACTATCAGAGCTGTAGGCGTGGATTTTATAAATAATATTTTTCAAGGACTATCAGAGCTATAGGTGTGGATTTCTTAAATAATATTTTCAAGAATTTTCAGAGCTCTAGGTGTGGATTACTTAAATAATTCGACTAGCCATAGGCGTGGATGTTTTAAATAATATTTTTCAAGGATTATCACAGCTCTAGGCGTGGATTTTAAATAAAAAATATTTTTCAAGGATTATCAGAGCTCGGCGTGGATGTTTTAAATGATATTTTTCAGATTATTCAGCTCGTCTATGAAATAAAAAATATTTTTCAAGGATTATCAGAGCTATGATTTTAAATAAAAAATATTTTTCAAGGATTATCAGAGCTCTAGGCGTGGATTTTAAATAAAAAATATTTTTCAAGGATTATCAGAGCTCTAGGCGTGGATTTTAAATAAAAAATATTTTTCAAGGATTATCAGAGCTCTAGGCGTGGATTTTTTAAATAATATTTTTCAAGGATTATCAGAGCTCTAGGCGTGGATTTTAAATAAAAAATATTTTTCAGGGATTATCTCGAGAACTCTAGTTTTCAAGAACTTCCTTCAGCGTAGAGACTCCCTTCAGCTCGTCTATAAAAACTTTCTTCCGTTCTTCTATAAAGACTACTTTCAGCTCGTCTATAAATACTCCCTTCAGCTCGTGTATAAAGACTTCCTTCAGATGGTCTAGAAATTCTCCCTTCAGCTCGTCTATTGAGACTCCCTGCTTCAGCCTCAGCTCGTTCGGTGTAGGTTACATTGTAGTCGCTTTACTCCATTTATTCCCTTTCCAACTGGACTGAGTTGATCAAACCTTGCCTCATACACATTTTCTGAGCCGGAGCCTTGCATTCAGCTGAACCAAACATACAACACAACATTCTCGTGATATTTAATGTGTGTCCGTCCGCCTGTCTCTCTGTCTGCCTTTTTCTCGATTACCGGCATTATATTTTTGTTGCAGTTGCTGTTGCGCGTTTCGACAGTCTTCGGGGTTAAAGCTTAAGTTCAGCATGACACTGATGACAGCTGAAAAACGAACGGGGAGAGTTAAGAATACCAAAGAAAAGGCAGACAAGCGAACAATGTAAAGACCAACAATAAAGACAAATGAACGAACGAACGTTCGACCACTGACCGCATCTAAAGACATATTAACTACTGCGCCTGCGCCCAGCATCTAGCTTGAAAAGAGGTGGCGGTCATACAACGAACGCAACGCAATGTAGCGACAACTTTTGATTTTTCTTGCAACCGGTTTAAAGAACTACTTTTCGTTACGATTAATTTTTTTCTACTCTGTTTTTATGGACTTTTTTCCTTCAAGTTGTTTAATTGTTGTTGCTGGCTTTGCTGCTGATGGATATTTACTTCATTTGCTTTGCATTATCACATTAAGACAGTTTGGTTTTGTTGCTTTGCGTTTTTTTTTTTTTGTTCTTTTTCCATTTTTTGTTTGGTGAACGGGTTAGTTGGTCCAACCAGTAACGATGCCGCTTCGCTGCTTTCATTAACTTCACCATTCTGATGCTCTGATCACCTAAATAACGAATTTAGGGTCGGGTTTTCTTTGCGAAGTCGTTGCTTTGTTGCTGATTATTATTGTATCGCATTTTGGCATTTCTTACTATTTCGTTTCTTCTCTTTATTTAAATATCAAGATTCGCATTGTCAGTTTCATTGTGTTTTATGGCATTTTGTATTTGGAGTTCGGTTGTGTTTCTTTTACTCGTTATTGGTGTTGTTGTTTTATCGAATTGTGAAAGTCGATACAAATTTGTCGTCAGTTGATTTTTTTGTTTTATTTGCTGACCTTTTTGTAGAATTGAATAAAATTAAAGATTTATTGTCTTTAGGTTTTTAGGTTACTGTGGAATTAAAGATTAAATGTTAATGGCGAGCTATAGGTGAACATACATACACTCACATATATGTATATTGTGAAGTAAATATCAACATGGAGTTTTTAAAAATATTTTTCAAGGGTTATCAGAGCTATAACCGTAGATTTTTTAAATAATATGTTTAATTACCAACATAGGCTCCCTCAGTTCGCCTTTAAAGATTCCGTCTATAAACCCCACCTGAACTCCAGCTATTCTATAAAGACTCCTTTCAGCTCGTATACAAATACTCCCTTCATGTCGTGGGGGAAAGAATGTCCAGAGAACATGCTGCCTTTCTATATGGAGACAATGCGGACAGCACCAATTAGGGTGTAGGGGACCATATCAAATTGATATCAAAATAAATTACAAAACGGCCGTAGTAGCTTTAAGTCTTAATTTTCTTGTTTGGATTTGTTTCGGCTTAAGGTTAAATAAAATTTAGTATTTTGTTTTCCGCTTTTTTATTTTTATTCTACAATATTTCGACTGTCTTCGACAGTCATCTTCAGGGAAATAATTATGAGAGAAGCTATAGGTGTGTTACACCGTCTATGCTAAACTCACTTAAAGCTATAAACGAGTGGATAGTGGAGGACTCAATACGGCACACAACATTATACTACAGGCTAAAAATATAGAATAGATATAGTCACAAAATATAAAAAGGACTACAATCCGATCCTCAATCACAACATTCAACGAAACTTTGCACAAGTTTCCATGGATCTAGTAGGAAGATGGGACCCATTGGTCCACTCCTTCTTGTACCTCCCCCACAAAATGGTCAAAATTGTACTAAATATAAATATTTTCAATATTTATATATCCAATATCAGGCAAATATAATGTCCGCTTTGAACCTAGCTTTGCACAACCTATTACCTTTACCAAGCCTAGATCAAGTCCGAAGTTGGGACCCTCAGGTACGTATGCCCTCTCCTCAGGTACATCCTACAAAAAGGGTCAATATATATTTGATCAACATAAAATCCGAAACATCTTTAATTAAACATATACCTTATATAAAATGAATAATAAAACCTGTGAATAACTCCGAAGAACTCCTCCGTAAACCATAGGATGAGGGTATATATCTGTCGGCAACACCGACTGACACTTTTTTTATTGTTTTTTGATATTTTGAAAATATTACCATCATTTTTCCAACGAAGTGCCCGTAATTTGGTATATCATGCTTTTGGCGGCCGACATTCAGAAAATTATCAATACAGGTCCGTGTTTTGACATAGTCCCCATATCCAAGTTCCCGTCCAATGTTGGGTATTTTGAGACTTTAGCCGCATTTTCCAACCGAAGAGGATCTAATTCGGCATTTAGAAAAATCATTATAGGTCCGTGTTTTGACATAGCGTGGCTGTAGTTTGGCATTCCTAGTTCGGGGAGGATGAAAAAAATTTGTACAGAACATTTTCGATGAGCACCACTTGTTTGTATAGCCCTGTCATACTTTATATATTTTTACATTCCTAGAGGGATTTTCCAAATGAAGTTTCTGTAATTTGGCAGAACATTTTAGATATGTCCCGTTTAATCCGATTTGATTGAAACTTCATATATTTTTGTGCTCAACATAATACGTTTAAAATTTCGTCTCAATCGGACAAACCTTGGAATTTGGAGCACTTTTTACATAAAATCGGAGTAAAATATATGGGAGCTATATCTAAATATGAACCGATTTCAAATTTCTCATACGGCTATCTGCATACAAGTGAGTACGCTGTGTCAAAATTTGTCTCAATCGGACAAACATTGTGACTTGAGTGAAGTTTTGTGGAATCAAATATATTTATATATGGAAGCTATATCTAAAACCTAACCGATTTTCAACAGGGTTCTTCTTTGGGCCAAATAAGTGGGCTGTGCCAAGTTGCATTTCATTCGGACATGCATAAATCGACTCAGAAAATGATTCTATGTACCATGTATTTGTACATATGTCTGCCACATGCAAAAATAAACTAAATGGACCCATTGTTTCTATTGAGTATGTGCATAGAATCACTTTCTGAGTCCGCCCTATATATTACTGTAAACAATGTATGAAAAGTGAATTTGTTTGTGTCGAGGATCTGCTGATATTGCTGAAAATTGGTTCAAATTTTTATACCCTACACAACTATGTTGTCAGGGTATTATAGCTTTGTGCAGCCCCAAAAGTTTGTAACGCCGCGAAATATTGGTCCTAGACCCACCTTTAAGTATACTGATCGTCATATCTCGACTAGCTGAGTCGATCTAGACATGTGTGTCCGTCCGTCTGCCGATTATAATTTGTAAACACGATACAGACCACAGTTATGGGCCAATCTTCACGAAATTTTGCATATATAATGGGTTATGGCCATTGAAGACCCCTATTGTTTTTGGGAAACTTCGGTTAATATTTAGGGGATAAAATGGACCAACTACTAAATTTTTGTCTGATTTTCTGGTCGCTCTAAAGGCCGCAATTATGGCCCAAACACCGCGAATTTTTGCATGGAGAAGGTGATCGGGACAAAGAATAAGCATGCCTTGATAAAGATCGGTCAATATTTAGCGGGTCAAATGGACCCAGACTTTTGTGTGAAAATAACAAAATTTGTATTCTATGGCGTATATATTTGCCCCTGAAGGACCTAGATCCAAAAAGTTGATAGTATGTTCAAGAGGAATGGTTGACCTTTAAATTGATACCAATTATATGGTCGTATGCACTCAGATGTGGGAGTTACACTTAAATATTTACAGGTGTTTACGTATTCAGACATTATTTAGTAACCCAAAACTACACTAGATGGCGGAGATATGGCGCTGATAGCTTTGAAAATTTCCATGAGATTCCAGTTATGGTCAACGACAACGCCTAGAATTTTCGTTGATGATCAGATAATAATTTTGGGATGAAGTGGACCGAAAACATAACTTTTTGCGTTACTTATTTATTATTATAATTAAAAATTTTTTTTGTGTTTGAGTCTATCTCTAGGCCACAATTGAAAGCCCAACATTATAACATAACTCACGGTAAAGAGAATCTACTGAATATTTGTAATATTTGTTGACCAAGAGGGTGCAAATAACGCAAAGTTAGATTTTCGTGGAAGTTGTGTAGGGTATTATATGGTCGGCCCCGTCCGATTATACTGCTCCGCTCACTGGTTATATATTTATTATACCCCTACACAACTATGTTGTCAGGGTATTATAGATTTGTGCAGCCCCAAAAGTTTGTAACGCAACGAAATATTGGCCCTAGACCCACCTTTAGGTATACCGATCGTCATATCTCGACTAGCTGAGTCGATCTAGACATGTGTGTCCGTCTCTCCATTATATTTTGTGAACACGATACAGGCCACAGTTATGGACCAATCTTCACGAAATTTTGCATGTAGGATGGGTTTTGGCCAATGAAGACCCCTATTGTTTTTGGTAAATATCGGTTAATATCTGGGTGACGAAATGGAACAAATACTTAATTTTTATCGTGTTTTCTGGTCGCTCTAGAGGCCGCAATTATGACCCAAACATCGCGAATTTTACATAGAGAAGAGGATCGGGCCAAAGAATAGACATGCCTGTTTTGATAAGGATCGGTGAATATTTAGCGGGTCAAATGGACCCAGACTTTTGTGTGAAAAACTACAAAATTTGTATTTTATAGCGTATAGATTTACCCCTGAAAGACATAGACCCGAAAAATTGTTGGTATATCCAAGGGTCGTATGTACTCAGATGTGGGAGTTACACTTAAATGTTTACAGGTGCTTATGTATTCACCACGTCCCTTATCACACTAGAGGACGGAAATATAGCGCTTTAAAATGTTCCCTGAAGTTCCAGTTATGGTCAAGGATAACGCCTACAATTTTCGGTGACGATCAGAAAATTATATTGTGATGAAGTGGACCAAAAACTGAATTTTTTGTGTTTTTTCGAGTCGATCTATAGGCTCCAATGGGAATAAGAAGATCACAACACAAGGGAAGGGAATCTGGACAAGTAATTAGAAGGGCTGTACTGAACATTAGTTAAAATTGTCGGCCTCTAGTTGGTCCACATGGTTCAAATATCGAGATATATTGCCCAAGCTCAGAATATAGATCCACATAAAGTTAGTTTTTCGTGAAAGTTATGTAGGGTGTCATATGGTCGGCCCCGTCCGACTATATTGCTCCGCTCACTGGTTTTTTGTAGCTTTTATTGCTTAGTTTTGATGTCCAAATTATGTTATTGTTTCTTATTAGAGTATACACGACTTCACCGTTAATACTAATTCCAGTCAATCAAATAAAAGTCATTAGGGTCACACAATTTTGCACACTGAGACACACCCTACTAATTTTTAGCAGTCTTATCTTAAAACGGTTAATCTTTTTATAACTCATTTAACATCTTTATTGCTTTTACTTTTTTTGCTATTAACAATTTTTTATGAATATCCCAGAAAAAAAAATTTAAAACTTAATATTTTATTTATGCATTTTCGCTATCGACGAAAACCGGATTCACAAAATTTTAAACGCACGTTTCTACCTAAATTATTGTTAATTTGCTGGCAAATTAATAATATTTTAATAAGTTTCAACAAAAGTACAAAGAAGAAAACAAACTTGTTTTTTTGTTTCAAAATTTACCAGATTTGTTTTCTGTATTCTGCTGCGGATCTCTATCTTCCTTACCATCTTGTTTTTTTGTTGTTATATAATTTTATGGCTTAAAACAAAATACAAGTTTTGTGATGTTTTTTTTGTTTTCTGTTCCACATTTTATCACCTGCAGACGAGCAAGTATGCATGCATGCGGTACCCAAAAAAATAATCGGAAATTTATGTTCTATATTAATGTTTAATAAATTATTATTTATTTCAGCAAATATCAGTAACTACTTGTTTGACTTTGGCATTTTGATAGACGAGTTTTAATTTAAAATCTGGTTTGTATTAACAGACTTCAAAGCCACCAACATCATACTCGTCTTTGACAGACCACAAACATCTTTTGTACACAAATTTGAATTACAAAATACCACATTTATGTAAATATTAATTTTTGTAAGCCTCACTTTTGTAAGAAAAAAAAATAAATAAGTATTTATTTGAATATTTCCTCTATTTACAAAACATATCGATGATGAGTGCCATCTTCAACAAAGACCTTTTGTTTAACAGCTGCCCATCATCACCACTCATGTGTAAAGATGTGAAATTTAACGTTGTTTTTTACCCTCTCGCGCGTCCTAAAAAGCGTAGGGGTTATGGACGGCAGAGAATAAAGGTGTGAAGTATCTTAAAAACGTTTTTTGTTTGAATTTAACATGAATAATAATCACAACCTGCTAAATTAGAACTAGTCTACACTGGACCAAATTCGATTTCACAACAAAATTGATTTATTTTGTGTTTGAGACGTATTTTGAGATTTTCTCGTTTATGAGGAAATTGGTTTATTGTTTAATATTTTCATAAACAGTACTCAAACTTAATATTGACACCCGCATATTTGAAAGTGTGCCATGTCGTTGATTTATCTAAAAAATGTAAAGTGATGCAGCAACTACTAATAACCCACCGTATGAAAAACTCCAATAGAGAGAAACACTATAACATGAAACACCGAATCAAAAGCAAATTTTTATACCCAAGAGTTTGTAACGCAGCGATATATTGGTCCTAGGCTCACCTTTAAGTATACCGATCGTCATATCTCGACCGTCTGTCCATTATAATTTGTACAGACCACAGTTATGGACCAATAGTCACGAATGTATGTTTTTCTAGTTTTTGGTAGCCATCCGTTAATATTTAGGGGATGAAATTTACCAAAAACTTTATTATTGTATGTTTTTCTAGTTGGTCTAGAAAGAAAGAGTCTGACCATTGAATAAGCATGACTGTCAATATTTAGCAGATCAAATGGATCCACACTTTTGTGTGAAAAATTACAAAATATTTATACTCTGGCGTGTTATTCCTGAAGGACATATACCCCAGAAGTTTATAGTATATCCAAGAGAAGTGGTTGACCTTTAAATTAATACCAATTATGTTGTTGTATATACTGGGATGTGCAAGTTATACATAAATATTTACAGAGATCTACCTATTCCGATTACCATTGCCACACTATAGAGCATAGGTCGCAATAATAAGCCGAACATCACAACATACCATATAGGGAAGGGGATCTAGTCAACTAATTACAATGGCTGCTTTGATCTGCCAATTAAATGACAAAACACCTTATAGCGTAAATGTTAACACCGGAAAAAAATATTCCGAACATATTCCAGGGTAGGAAGAGTAGCTGTAGATTTCTAATCAGCCAAAAATGTGCAAATCCACAGCCAAGAATGTGCAAATCCATAGATTAGCAAAGACATTGCCAACCTTGCGAAAATGACACAAATGCGGAAACCGATGCTCAAAAGGATAAGCCTCTCTACTTCCTCGGAATCTGCGAAGAAGAAAAAGAAAAATATGTTCCCGTCGGCTAGTATAAAGAGGAAGTGGAGCCAACCAAAAGTTGAAGGAGACTGTCAAGAGAATCCATCGATAGAGAGTGGCGAAGTTTGCTCTAATATCCCGAAGACGGAATCGACAAAGTTCTAATCTGCCTTTATGAAAACAAAAGGTTGCCAGGAACAACTCCACTATACAGTGATCGACGGAAATAGTACCTCCGGTAACTAAAAAAGGAGACCCATAAAGAGGTTATGAATGCGGAGAAGTTTTGGTTAATTGGGGCGCCATAGGTCGAATATATATGGGAGCTATATCTAAATCTGAATCGATTTATGGGAAATGTAACACACGTCATTCTAGACTTATTTGGGTAATCTGGGCGAAATTTCCTCTCAATCGAACAAACGTTGAATTTTTAGTGTACAAGTTCATGAAATCGATTAAAATGTATATATCTTAAACTGAACTTAATTAAACGAAACCGAATTGCACTTCAATATAGGCTATTGAAATTGGGAAAAATCGGTTCAGATTTAGATATAGCTCCCATTTATATTTTCGTCCGATTTAATGTAAATGGTGCACCAAAGTCCCTATATATCTTTCGATTTGCACGAAAGTTGGCACAGCGTAATGAATTACGTCTAGAATGATGTGTGTTAACTTTCCTGAAAATCGGTTCAGATTTAGATATAGCTCTCATATATATTTTCGTCCGATTTAATGTAAATGGTGCACCAAAGTCCCTATATATCTTTCGATTTGCACGACATTTGGCACAGCGAAATGAATTAGGTCTAGAATGATGTGTGTTAAGTTTTCTGAGAATCGGTTCAGATTTAGATATAGCTCTCATATATATTTTCGTCCGATTTAGGGTAAATGCTCCACTAAAGTCCTTATATATCTTTCGATTTGCACGAAATTTGGCACAGCGTAATGAATTAGGTCTAGAATGATGTGTGTTAAGTTTCCTGAAAATCGGTTCAGATTTAGATAGAGCTCTCATATATTTTTGTCCGATTTAATGTAAATAGTCCACCAAAGTCACTATGTATCTTTCGATTTGCCCGAAATTTGGCACAGCGAAATGAATTAGGTCTAGAATGATGTGTGTTAATTTTCCTAAAAATCGGTTCAGATTTAGATATAGCTCCCATATATATTTTCGTCCGATTTAATGTATTTGGTGCACCAAAGTCTCTATATATCTTTCGATTTGCACGGAATTTGGCACAGTATAATGAATTAGGTCTAGAATGATGTGTGTTAAGTTAGATATAGCTTCAATATCTGACCAAATGAAAAATTTAATATCGGTTGCAGAATGACATGTTTTTTGATCCAATTTCATTTTACTGGTCCTTTAAAAATGCGACGTCTGTTAGGATTCATCTGTCGAATATACCCAAAGTGGTGAAGGGTACATATAGTCGGCTCAGTCCGACTTTACTATTCGCATTCGATAGTATGTCTTTTTACCGAATATTATCTATTGTATTCAGCTTTTTAGACTATTTTCTATACACCTCCAAAATTATATTATATACCTCTTAAATTTCGGTATTTTTCGGAGTTTGGGCAAGTTTTTCAGCCAACTTGACAGTAATTAATATTTGTAGTCCTCATTAGGTAGAAATTTTCCCTATTAAAAACGTATCAAAAGCAGTCCAAATTTTGGGATTGTACCGAATAACCTTATGGCGGAGGATATAACATTTTAGAACCTAACGGTGCCCTTAATTGTCCCCTTTTATTCAGTTATTGACGGACGTTATTTTATTGTCAATATTTTTTCTTTACCTTGGTCTTTATACTTCTAATTATCAATCAATGAAAATCTTCTTAAAATAGATCCATCTATCTTAGGAATCAAATTTCTTTACAGATTCGAAGAAACAAAATATTTTCTTAATTAACTAATTTACATTTAAAATTAGTAAAGGTCACCCATCCGTGGCGCCATTTGAAATATTTACATGACTTATTCAAATTCTAGTTATACAATTTCTCAAGACTTATTAGGCATAGCGGAGGCCTACATATACAAATGTCAATAAAACAAGTTTCGGAATTTTGCAAAATGTAGAGTTATTAATGATAAACCATTTCCAAATATCTCACCTACATGGCAGAACAGTGGCCTAAACAAAAAACAACATTTCCTATATCATTATCGATCTCGTTGATTAGCTATTGAACCTGATATGCCATATCGTTATACCATTTATTTATTTGCTTTGTAAATGCAGTGCCAACTTGTAGTTCATTAAATACCCTATAACAAAAATACAATAACCACAATAATCGTGGATGATGATCTTTTTCTTAAGCCGAAAAGTAACCAAAATTAAATAACAACAAACGGCTTTATCGATAGCTTATTGAAAATACCACCACCAATATTAACATCATCAGCAGCAGCATTAACGCAGCGAACAATAAAACTTGTTTTCTTTTTAAAAAACGTCCAAAAAGCAACAGAGCTCGCTTCTTGGCTCATCTACAGCATCTGAATAACAACACCACAGATATCCAAAGAGATTCAAAGAAATAAAACCAAACAAAACAAATTTATTTCCCCTTGACCCCACACACAAGCAAGCTGGTAAACTACAAATGTCCAAAAACCGATGAAACAAAAACCAACACCAAACATGGTTCACTCACTCAATTACTTATTTGGCGGAAGACAAAAACAAAACATATGATTCACCTTCTTTGCTTATTAAATAACAATAACAACAATAAGAAATATCAGACGGATTAACCAGACAGCGCCAATCTGACGTATTTTGTACAGCGAGAAGGCAGCGCAGTAGTTTTGTGTTGTTTGGTTTATCTGTCCACCATGCGTCTTCCTTCACAAACCAAGCCATTTATCTGTTGTAGGGTTTGATGTTGGTTGTTTAGTAAACAACGCAACACACAACCATGAATGACACAACATCCAACCCCCATTCATTCATTTAATTTATCTTGTTTTAATCTTTGTATGAACAGAGCCATTAACCAACATGTATGATGTGGATGTTTGATTGTGTATCTCTTTAGAAATGTGGGTTCAGTAATTAAATCCCAGTATTTTTTTGTGTGTGGTTTGGTTAAGGTTGGAAGAAACAAATATGGTGGGTTTGTTGAAATAGATTACAAGATGAATTTTACCTCATAGTACAAAAAGATGAATGGGTTAAAATCTTTAAACTCCAATAAGAATAAAAAAATCTGATTTATTAGAATACATTTCATTAGCGATTTGTAGAACTTTCTTAATAGTATGATGATGACAACTATGATTAGAATGTGAGTTAAAATCGAACTTCCACTAAGGACGGCAAATATTGGTTGGGGAAATAGAAATCCATTATTTGGTCGGCAGATGCCTATATTGATAGATTTCTCGTAAAGTATGGATCAAACAATTTCAGATTTATACTCGTTGGAAGGGTGACATTTCGCAGTAAAAAAATATTTTGCTGTTTTTTGTTTTGTGCATTCTGTTGTGAGTTACAGGGTGTTAAAAATGGAAGTGAACAAAGAGAAAATTCGGCACATTTTACAGTTTTAATTTGACAAAGGCGAAAATGCAAGCCAAGCGGCTAAATAGTGAATGGGTTTATGATTCCGATACTGTAACGGCCAATTATGTGCAATTTTGGTTTCGTAGATCCGTTCAGGAATTTTTGATGTTAAAGATGCACCTCGGCAGATAGTCCGGTCGTCGAAAATGTCTATAAAATCGGAGAAATGATCGAAGTTGACCGGTATGTTAGTCGTAACATCGCCCAGGAGTTAACAATCGACCATAAAACTGTTTTAAATCATTTACAATTGACCAGAAACGGCCAGCATTGGCCAACTGGAGAGGTGTCGTGTTCCACCAGAAACTTTGGGAGCTTGGTTGGGAAGTTTTAATGCATCCGCCATACAGTCCGGACTTGGCACCAAGTGATTATTATATTTTTCTTGCATTGCAAAATTTCTTTAATGATAAAAAATTTGTACCTAGGGAGGATAGTGAAAATCGAGTTTATTTTTTTTATTTTTATTTTTATTTTTTTTTATTTTTATTTTTTATTTTTTTTTTTTTTTTTGCAAATAGAGATGGCCCAAATCGAATATTTCCAAGCATGTTAAATAAAGTCCTATAGTTCATATAAAAAAATGGACTATGACTTGTCGTATATGATATTGTTTGGAGGAGATATTAAAGATGATGGTCCTGTACATCCGATAGTTCCACTAAATCTATGATTAGTATAAATATTAAGGTCGCCTAGGTTTAGATTATCTGGGGGAGGCACTAAAAGGAATGGACCTATCGTTATACAAGGCTGGTTTAAAATATAATGTTTTGCAAATTTTGATTCAAATCGGATACTCTGTCCGAACTATATATAAAAAAATATAATTTCCAAGAAAATGTTAACCATTTCGAGGGAGAGATACTAAGAAAGATATTTCGCAGCTTCGAACTTAATCTAATTTTGAAAGAAATATATCGACTTGGTGAAAAGCGACATGGGACCTAAAACTAATATTTCGATTAGCTACATTTTTATCCTCAATAGACAAAAGGCTGTGGTTATAAAAATACCTTAAGGACATTCAAAATATATCTAAAATCCATTTTAGAGGGTGTATAGTAAATTGCGGCCAGAAAAAAAAAACTAACTTCAGACACTCAGATTGGCATTTTCAGCTAGGACCTTGAACATAGCGAAAATGTCGCGTGACCTTTGTTTTTGGGCTATGTAGAAACATAAACTTATATTGAAAATGTTCTGTAGAGAAGTTGTTAACCCAAATGACCTACCAGACGTTTCAATAAATAAAGAAGACCATTTAGAATTCGGCCATAGGATGAATAATTGCCTCTAAAGGTCCTTTTAATATAGAAGAACTTCTGGTTGACTTTGATAGTTGAAAGTGCACACAGAGATCTTTCAGAAATCGAAGACCTTTTCGGGATATTTTATAACAAATAGAACCTCCATGTATCCTCTACAGGTAGCATAACGTCTATACATCAAAAAGGAAAAAGTCTTTTATGACGAAAGAAAGGATCTTCGTTCACACGATTCCCTCGATCCTGACAAAAAATGTCTTCTGCTAACAACCACCGACTTTTCACTCACTTGATTGTGACTAGTTTTGCATTCCATTGTATCTTTATTTCAGACACTCTTACACACCTCTGCATTGGTGTTACTAAATTCGCATATGTATTTTTCAAATTATTTTGATATAAATGGTAAGCTGTCCCGTTAATAATATAGAAGCACAATGACAAAGAATCGCCCACACCCTACAAACTGCAGCAAAAGCAACACTTGGTTACTAAAGACCACCATCACGAAACCCGTGGTACGATCAGGAGTGTCGTAATGCTACTGATGCGAAAAACGCAGCGTATAGGGCAACTTTGCAGACATTAGCAACACGTAATGCGATGGAGAATTATCGGGAGAAAAGGAGAGAGGAGATGCGTATTTTCAGAAAAAAGAACAAGAATATACAAGAGTCAGAATAAAGTCCGGAAATTTAAACCAACGATTAAAACACAAAACCGAAGGTTTGGTGCAGGCACATCCTCATGTAAAGATAAAGAAGGAAACCTGGTGACAGATATAGAAAGAGTGTTGAGGATCTGGAAGGAGCATTTTGAAATGCTTCCGGTATCAAATAGTAGCGATGAAGAGGATACCCCAGAACCAATAATAGATGACGGTATAGAGTGTATATCACCTAACCAAGATGAGTTCAGAATAGCAATTAATCAGCTGAAGAATAATAAAGCAGCAGGTGCCGATGGGTTATATTCAAGACTGGTGGCCAGATGCTGGTCAGGAGCATGCACCGGTTGATTAGTACAATTTGGCTAGAGGAATGCATGCCCAATGATTGGAACCTCAGCATCCTGTATCTCGTGCACAAAAAAGGAGACAAGACGATATGTGCCAACTATAGAGGAAAAAGTCTCCTTTTCATCGCATATATAGTGCTATCCAGTGTGCTGTGTGAACGATTGAAGCCAATGGTCAATGATATCACTGGATCATACCAATGCGGTTGAGAGGTGTTTAAGGCCATGCCTGCGTTTGGCATTCCTGCAGAATTAATTCGGCTATACAGGATAACTTTAACATCCACCACCTCGGAGCCCTTCAATACCGAACGAGGATTGATCGTGTGATCTTTTTAACATCCTGCTGGAAAAGGTCATACGAGACGCAAAGCTGAACAGAAATGGCACTCTGTACACCAAACAACACATGTTACTCGCCTACGCCGATGACATCGATATAATGGGTCGAACAGACCAAAGTGAGTCTGGCAGTAATCGGCGAGAAGATCAAGCTGATAGTATCAACGCGCAAGACGACCAGTAGACTCGGACCAACTGTGGAACTTGAGAATTACAGCTTCGAGGGAGTCAAAGATTTTGTATAACTTGGTACTGTAATAATTTAAACGAATGACATCAGTTTTGAAATTCGGAGAAGGTGGTTTTGGCCAAGAGATGCTACTATGGCCTAAGTAAGCTGTTTAGGGAAAAGGCCACCTCCCGCCAGACCAAACTCCCACTATACAAGACGCTGATACTTCCCGTGCTGTTATATGGATCTGAAGCATGGGTACTTAAGCAGGCAGATGAGGCAGCTCTTGGAGTGTTTGAGAGAATATTTCTCCGAAAGATCTATGGGCATAACAGCGTTGACAGGAAATATCCCCGTCGAATGAATCATGAGTTGTACCAGCTATTCACGGACATCGGTATTGTTAGACATATCGGGCTGCAGCGACTACGTTGGCTAGGTCATGTTGTGAGAATGAATGAAAATGCCCCAGTCCAAAAGGCATATAAAAACGAACCAGCTAAAGGGTCACGCAGAAGGGGAAGGCCACGAATAAGATGGAAAGATCAGGTGGAAGACAACATTGCCGAATATGGTCTTTCAAATTGAAGAAAACTGCGCAAAAGACCTGGAAATCGTTTTTAAGCTCGACTTATGGAACGAATGTCAGCTAGTAAGTAAAGTAAAAGCAGTTTCCAAAATATGTTTCTGCTTTGTAAATAACTTGGAGAAAATAATGCCACATAAAATATCGGTCCATGTTTTAAGATATGACCTTTATAAAGGAATCAGCACTTTCGCTATTTCGTTTTTGGTATTTCAGAGGTCATAAAAAACTTCTTACAAACAATTTTCAATAAAGGCTTTGTTTTGACCTAGCCTGTAAATTACGATCACCACCATTTTAGGTATTAAATAAAAAAAAGTCTGATGGCCCTGGCATTTCCAATATTATTTCTATGTGATATTGTTTTTTTGATAATTTATTCCTTCGATTTAAAAATACCATCCCTTTTTCCAAAGCATTAAAATATTAAAATTTGCCACATCCAATGTAGATTGAAATATTAATGGTTCCTTTAATGACATTTTCTACCATCTTTTGATAGTTCACTTTGTCGCTCTTTGTGTGGTTTTGTGAATTATTCAGAAATTTAGTGGTGGTTAATGTGACAGAATGAGGAACGAACAGCAGCATCACCAACAGCAGCTACGACAACGGCACGAGCATCATCATTTTACCACATTTCGTAGTCACTTGCAATTCATTTTCAATGACTGTAAGTGAGTGAGCAAGAGGGTGAGTGAATGTGTTCGAACTTCGAATGCAGTGACATGCAAATCATATGAAAAATGCACAAAGTGCAATTGACTCAATGTAACTGAAATTTATCTGCACAGTGTCACATCGATATTGTTTTTTTTTCTTGTTCTTCTTCTGCTTTTCTTTGTTGCTCCTGTGCTACTGCTGCTCCTGTTGTTAGCAGCCGTAGGATGCTGATGATCAGGCTTTCGCCGCACGTCTTTTATGTTTTGTCGGAAATGCCATCACCATCTCGCATTTCAATGGGTGAAAATTACATGGCAGAAAAATTCATATTTGATGAGTTTTTGATTGTGTCTCAGTCAGCCATCGAAGGAGCCACCCAACCACCACCCTCACCATCCCTTCACACCCATCTAAGTTGAAATTCGATGAGCGTTCGAAATTTCTTCGCCACCGTCAATACCTATTGACAAGTGTTTCCTATTCCTGGTTGTATGTCGCGTCGCTGAACAGAAATAGAGGTTAGGGAGTAATTGGAGAATTTCTAACGCTGGATGGCTGGTTGGCTGGCGGGTTGACTGTTTCATATGCTCCATCTTCATGACATACATATTTATTGATGTGGTTTCTTGGCATTACCACCCATCATCCAGCGAACAAGTGAGCAAGAAGGCGAACAACAGCAGCAGCAACAACAACAAACATTGACATCGACACATTGGCACATCGGAGGAGCCAACAGGAAGCAGGCAAAAACGTAGGAAGTTGCAGGATGTTGAAGCAAAAGCTACCCACATAAAATAGACTTTGAAGACACACACATACACACACAATCACATTTATAGCCAGAATACGGTAACGGTATTTTAATGCTAAGCTATGACATGCCAATTCAGTATGTTGCACCATTTATTCACTGAAAGAATTTCTCGTTCATTTTTTTATTTCCGGAAGAAAAGTCACACCGAGGAGAAGATACGGAGGAGATCCCGACAAACAAGTGCTTTTGTGGAGAGTAACAAACATTGGCAGAAGAAAAAATAGAAAAAAACCCAAAGAGATGGCAATGAAGATGAATGAAAAAACAAAAGAAACGACTTATCACCACAAAGACTTGTATATTAGGTGGCCTGTATGTGTGTGGGTGAGGGCGGGAAGGAGGCAGGGAGTACCTTGGTCTTTGTAGATATTATTGTAGGGAAGTGGAGTACAGTGTTTGGGTATCCAATGACAAAATTTAAGTGTTGAAAAAAATGTATTTGTGTGTGTGTTGAACAGTAATTTATGTAAGTAACCAAAACGGTATGTCCTTAAACACTGAAATATCATCCTTTTAATCTAATCCTGTGGTTTTTGAGGTTTTTAGCTGGTATTTCGTTTTTTGTATTTCAATTTTTTTTTTGGTTCTTAGCAAGCGGACAGCTGTCACTGTGAAAAAGAAATCCCCCCGTAATAGAAAAAAACTGTGTCATTTATTAGAAATAGAAAGAGGGAGGACATATTGAAATTTGATGGTTAAGCAATTTTGTACGAAAAAAAACGTTTGTGGGGTAAATTTAAAATTTATACTATTTTAAAGCTAGAAATTGTTGAAAAGATTTTCATTGAAAAAATGTAAACGATTTATGGAGAATTGGGATGAATATTTGTTTAAGAGGATAGAAGGTATACTGCACATTCATTGATATATCTGCAAAGATTCAATTAAGTCTGATACTCTATACGCCTCATCTAGGATTTTCCAGTTTTCAAAATTTTAACCACATGTGAGGGACGTACCCAATGATATACCAGTAAGGACGGGGCCGACTATATGATACCCTTCACTACTATGGGTATATTAAACAGGACTATTAACATGAAAATGAATGAAATAAAATATGTGATATTTATCTAAATGTGAAAAGACTTGGATCAATCGACTTCAAAAAAATTTCAATAGGTCATCCGTTGGGCTATATCTGTACTTCTAGAAAACGCAACTACGTAATTCTATGCTCAATTTTGTACGCTGTGCAAAATTTTATGTCAATCTGGCTAACATGAAGAGTTTGATGTCCAATTTACTTAAAATCGGGCGAAAATATATATGGAAGTTGTATCCAAATATGAACCGATTTCAACGAAACTTGTCACAGGTTAGGTTATACTAATTTCAGTACGATTTGTTCCTATCGGCCATATATTGGATCCTTGGTGCGTCAATTACTTAAAATCAATTTATAATATAAGGGAGCTATATCTAAATTTGGACCGATTTTCTCGAAACTTGGCAGACATCACTCTAAGCTCAATTCAGTACGTTATGCCAAATATCGTGCTAATCGAAGGATATATAGGGACTTTGGTGCACCATTTACATAAAATCGGACGGAACTATATATTGGAGCTATATCTAAATCTGGACCGATTTTCAGGAAACAGACATCATTCTAGGCTATGGGAGGAATATGTAAATTTGGACCGATTTTCACGAAACACGACAGACATCACTCTACGCTCAATTCAATACGTTATACCAAATTTCATGCAAATCGAAAGATATGTAGGGACTTTGGTGCACCATTTACATGAAATTGGTCGAAACTATATATGGGAGCTATATCTAAATCTAGACCGATTTTCACAAAACTTAGCACACATCATTCTGGACCCAATTCAGTGTCCTATGCATAATTTCGTGCAAATCGAAAGATATATAGGGACTTTGGAGACCCATTTACTTTAAATCGGACAAAAATATATACGGGAGCTATATATAAATCTGACCCAATTTTCCCGTAACTTGGCACACATCATTCTAGATTTAATTTAGTACGCTGTGCCAAATTTCATGCGAATCGAAAGGTATATAGGAACTTTGGTGCACCATTTACATAGAATCTAACAAAACTATATATGGGAGCTATATCTAAATCTGAACCGATTTTCTCGAAACTTGACACACATTATTCTGGACCTAATTCAGTACTCTGTGCCAAATTCCATGCAAATCGAATGATATATACGGACTTTGGTGCACTATTTATCTTAAATCGGACGAAACTATATATGGGAGCTATATCTAAATCTGAACCGATTTTCTCGAAACTTCTGGACCTAATTCAGTACTCTATGCCAAATTTCGTGCAAATCGAATGATATATAAGGACTTTGGTGTCCCATTTACCTTAAATCGGACGAAACTATATATGGGAGCTATATCTAAATCTGAAACGATTTTCTCGAAACTTGGCACACATCATTCTGGACCTAATTCAGTACTCTGTGCCAAATTTCATGCAAATCGAAAGATATAGAGGGACTTTGGTTCACCATTTACCTTAAATCGGATGAAAATATATACGGGAGCTATATCTAAATCTGGACCGATTTCCAGGAAACTTAACACACATCATTCTAGACATAATTCATTACGATATGCTAAATCTCGTGCAAATCGAAAGATATATAGAGACTTTGGTGCACCATTTACATAAAATCGGACGAAAATATATATGGGAGCTATATCTAAATCTGAACCGATTTTCTCGAAACTTGGCAAACATTATTCTGGACCTAATTTACTCTGTGCCAAATTTCATGCAAATCGAAAGATATAGAGGGACTTTGGTTCACCATTTACCTTAAATCGGACGAAAATATATATGGGAGCTATATCTAAATCTGATCCGATTTTTCCCAATTTCAAAAGGGTTCGTCCTTGGGCCAAATAAGTGACCTGTGCCAAATTTCATCCAAATCGGATTATAAATGCGACCTGTACTTTGTTATACCCTAAACAACTATGTTGTCAGGGTATTATAGCTTTGTGCAGCCCCAAAAGTTTGTAACGCCGCGAAATATTGGTCCTAGACCCACCTTTAAGTGGGTCTGTCATTATTATATGGGGGTTGAGTCTAAATGTGGACCGATACTTTTTATTCTCAAATTTGACGTCCTACTTTTTTATCTCGATATCCTCCGAAGGTAAAATGATTACAAAAGTTTTTCAATAAGAACTTAAAGTACCAAATTACAGCGAATTCCGTCGAAAAATTCTGAAAATATGGGATCTACCAGTATATAGGGCTACCAGAAAAAGTGTACCTATATTTATAATTTTTAGTAAAAAAAATTGATATCCAATGCAAACCCAAATTTCGGTATAAAAAGGCTTAAAAAAACCCAAAATATCAAATATTGGGGGTATCCTTATATGAATCTAAATTTATTTTTTTTAGTGAAGAGATTTGCTACCCAATATGAACTCAAAGTACGAAATTTTAACGAATTCGATAGAAAAGCGCCCAAACTGATACCATATGAAGTTAAGTGCACCTGAATTTATAATTTTTAGTGGAGAAATTTGGTACCCAATATGAACCCAATGTACCACAATATCTAATGTACCAAAATAAACGCGCATAATATACCATAAATCCAAAAATTTTGGGTGCCCTTCTATAGGGGATAAACGTAGGCCAATATAGCCCAAAATCCAAAAATTTTGGGCGCCCTTGTATGGGGGATAAGCCTAAACATAGGCCGATATAGCCCACCTTCGAACATGGCAAAAATCATCCAAAGTATCCGAACATCACCTATCTTTGTATATCCTTTCCTTGGGAAATCAGCGTGATTTCAACGGAAATTACATCGGATTAAATCGAAAATTAATATGTGGAAAAATCTGCTGGCTCTTTCCAATATGAGGGATATGCCAAAACATGGACCTATACCCACTTTGGTGGGTTATTGCGGCAAAAAAACCTGTCAAATATTCTTCTATATGGTTGTTTCTAAACATAAACCTATAAAGAAAAATTGAGGCAAAATGTTTTTCACCCTCCATGAACGTAAAATACCAAATGCAGTTACTTTGGTGAAAAGTTAGCCAAAACCTTCAAAATACGGAAAATGTGGCGGGGGCTATACAAAAATCAATAGCGAAAATTATCTGCAGTACTATTTTTTCTAGAACTCTTATTAAAGTCTCTTCGATTAGAATATTCGGTTATAATATACAGGTTATAATATAATAATATAGAAAATTTTCAGCAACGATGTTGAATATTCTCCAAGATCCTAATATGCTCAAATTACAGTTCTTTCGGTTGGAAAATGAAACGAAAACCTTAGAAATACCTAAAATTTGCGAGACCTTTGTATGGAGTTATGTCAAAACATAGAATTTCGAACATGGAATTCAAAATTACACGTTTTTATGGAAATTCAGCCAAAGTGGCTGTAATTTGACATTATCGATAATGGAACAGAATCTCCATAATCCATATCCCCACATCAAATCAGAGCCAATTCGGTTAAAAATTTTGATCAGAATCTTTAAAATACCGCAATTTATTTTGCGATATTACTCCCTGGGAGAACATTCCAATCAGAAAACTGCGACAAGTAATGAGAATTTGTGGTGATATCCGAAACTATAGTATTGCCGAATGAAATCAATGTGATCATAACCCATATTAAAAATCTTGCATACCTTTCAGCATAGGCATAGGAGGGTATAGACACTATGTTACGACAAGAATATGTCCCCTCGAAATATTGGTTTTAGACTTCAAGTTATTGCGGGCCAATACCGTTTCAGAAAATTTAAAGTCGATTTTCTAATACCCGGCTGGGGCGCCTAATAAGTACCTATTTTATATAAACGTTGCTTAAAGTTTGAAGATAGGGACATCTCTCTACTCCTACTGGTACCTCACCTACTAAACGCTTAAATATTTGCTAAGAATTGTGCTTTTTTAATATCATGCAAACGGAGTATGCAAGCCTGTATAATGTTAAGAGCTTATCGGACCACTTCTTTCAGTATGCCTAATATAAAATATCTAAACTTAGCACATTGTCGAATTTTCAATATTTTTACCTGATCAGGAGATAGGCTCAACATTAAAAAACGTTAAGTTTTAATTAAATTTGAATGGGGTATACGATATGATCCACTGCTTGTACATCGTTATGTTTTTACCAAACCTAAGCTAAATCCAATGATTTTGTCTAATACATTAACTCTCAGTCGACTCTCGGAAAGGAACTTTTCGGTCCCATTTTCCAAAAAATGATTGAAAACTCATTAAAAATGGGTTTCTAGCAGGCCTGAATATTCTACAAAAATGTTCGCCATAAAGTTTTACTATGAGTCTCAGAATAGACCAAAACTCGAAAAGCTGCCTAAACGTCAAAAATCTTAAAAATATGAAAACTCATAATACCCTTCACCACACTGTGGTACAGGGTATTATGTCTTTGTGCATATGTTTGTAACAGGCAAAAGGAAACGAGATAGACACATGGTTCCTTTTGAGAATATGCATAGAATCATAGAATATGCATAGTCCGTCCGTCTGTCTATCTGTCCATGTTAAATTGTAAACAAAGTACAGGTCGCATTTATGATCCGAATTGGATGAAATTTGGCATAGGCCACTTTTTTGGCCCAAGGACGAACCCTATTGAAATTGGGAAAAATTGGTTCAGATTTAGATATAGCTCCCATATATATTTCCGTCCGATTTAATGTAAATGGTGTACCAAAGTTCCTATATATCTTTCGATTTGCAAGAAATTTGGCATAGCGAAATGAATTAGGTCTAGAATGATGTGTGTTAAGTTTTCTGAACATCGGTCCAGATTTAGATATAGCTCCCATATATATTTTCGTCCGATTGAATGTAAATGGTGAATCAAAGTCCCGTTTATCAATGTCGATTTTCACGAAATTTGGCACAGTGTACTGAATTAGGTCTAGAATGATGTGTGTTAAGTTTCCTGAAAATCGGTCGAGATTTAGATATAGCTCCCATATATATTTTCGTCCGATTTAATGTAAATGGTGTACGAATGTCCCTATATATCTTTCGATTTGCACGAAATTTGGCATAGCGTAATGAATTATGTCTAGAATGATGTGTGTTAAGTTTCCTGAAATCGTTTCAGATTTAGATATAGCTTCTATATATGACCAAATGAAAAATTTAGATTCGGTTGCAGAATGACATGTTTATGAATTCAATTTCATTTTACTGGTCCTGTATAAATGCGACGTTTGTTAGGAATCATCTGTTGAATATACCCAAAGCGGTGAAGGGTATCATATAGTCAGCCCCGTCCGACTTTACTACTTTCCTTACTGGTTTAAATATGTAAAATCTGAATGATGAAATATGTTAATCTAAACATAGATAAAGCCCGAAGATGGCAGTCATCACCTCTACAAACTGCTAACATAATAAAAAATTTTAACTTTCAATTAAATAGTAGTTTGAATGGAATATCCGAGTTGATCTATTGATGAGTTCTATAAGGCTATTTCTCCTCGTACCTCCCTACAGATGGCCAACTCATATTATAAAGCAAATGGTGAATTCTTATTGATTTAAACTTGGCTAACCATAGATGTTAGTGTCGGATACATAAGTCAATCATCTCAGTTACCTCCCCAGAGATCATAAAAAAATTTAATAAAAACGGCGGTCGGACCGAGCTTATTATACCCTCCACCATGAGGTTGACATTCAAAATATCGAAAATTGATCGGGGGCTCCAAGGAAACAGCTCATGTTATGATAAGTCCTTGAACATACCGAAAAATACGTAAGAAAAAGATGTTTTACATTATTAAAGTACCGAATAGTGGGGCTACCGTTATATGTGGCTATACCAAAACGGGGATACTGATATGAACCGACATATTCAGACGGACATGCGTAAATTGACATCGAATTTTATTTCGATAAAGAATAGATATACTTTATGAGTGTCTGGTGAATATTTCGAGGTGTTGCAAACGGAATGGCAAATTTAATGTGCATCCCACCTTATGGTGGAGGGTATAAAATTGCTCCACTTCAGCACTAGACAGATGTCCCGTAAAACTTTACAGGCTTTCGGAAGCTAGGAGTATGAGTATGTCAAAATTGGACTAAGCGAATGAACCATTTGAGCGCAGTCGTTGATTGTGACTGCGCTCAAATGGTTCATTAGCATGCAATAACTTTTAAACATAAAACTGTATTGGCCGTCCTATCCACTTTTATAATGATTACAAAAATATTTCTGAATTTTAAGTCTGTTTTTTATATTTTCCATATATTTCAAAAATCCAATTTATAATGTTGGGTCTCTTCACAATTTATATTTCCCAATAAGAATCTAATTAAACCTAACACTATTCTTTCTTATTGAATACTTTACAAATTCATAGCATACCTTTAGGCGCTGAGTTATTAGAACAAATCTAACAACTGGTTGTGTTATTTGAAATCACAGAGTCTGTACTAAAAACTAGAAAATAATGAAAATAGCCTATTTTATTTAAAATTTTGTCTTCCCTCACCCAAATTGGTTAACAAAAATGCCTCAAATTAACGTTTGCTTTAAAAAATCCAAACTTTAAATCTGTTTTTAATTGTTAACATGTCATTTCGATGCTACGCAGTGAAAAATTACATTTGCCCCGCATGTCAGGCCACCAGACGCAAACTACCCGACCAGACCAGATCACAGATTTGGCAATCAGTAAACTTTGAAACTCAATGGAAGGGAACAACGACAACAAGAACAACAACTTCAGTGTTTCAGTGTTTTGTTTTGTGTGACAATTCATTTGTGAAAATTCTTTGTAATTCTCCAGAAGATAAACACAGCAAAACTGCAACATGAACCGTGAAGCGTATCCTTGGTGCACATGTAATTCGCATGACTCCTGGTTGGGTTGTGTTGGTTCGTTGCCTGCTTCTTTATATGAGTGAGTGAGTGAATGAATGAATGCATGGTGGGGCGCGCAACAACAATAAGAGCAACAAACAATGCACGATGACAATGATGACTTGGCAGCAGTGCGTGTGATTGTGTGTGTGTGCATGTGTATGTTAGCATCCCTGAAAGTAGAACAAATGCGTTGTTGTGGTGAAAAGCCGGTACTTAATTCTTCACGTTTACAAATTGAGTAGTTAAATGAGCATTTCCCTCCCTCGGTTAAGGGCCGCCGTTTGCAAGCAAGCAACAAAATAATGATGTTTAGTTATTTTGTCGCTTACAACAACAAGTGTTGGTGTTTTTTGTTTCGTTTTGTTTGTTAGTAGTAGTACATTAATTAGAAGCTTCTTGGTTAAGTGTTGGGAACGCATGGGAATTCTATGTGAAAGGTCATTATAGGGGTCGTGTTTTTTGGGGAAAGTGGTATTGGGGTTGTTACACTTTAATGAATATTGTTTTTGAATTAAGCATTTTTTTTAATTTTAAATTATAGGACGCCGAAACCCCTAAGTGTATACCACCTAGAAGAGACACTAGCTATAAGGAAAGTATGAAATTTTCTTCAGCATCGGCATAAATCACATTCTATGTGGATATTTGCCGATTGTCAAGTGGGTTATCTAGCAATTAATGATAAAGAAAATACCACATAAAGACTTGTAAACGAGATAAATTATAGAAATCATAAGTTAGGTCTGGTAGGAGAAGTTCTCATCGTGTTTCACTGGTTATCTGCGATATATTAGTTTTATTTTGATATGGGGAATTTTCCAAAATATTAAATATGATAAGACCACACAAAATATATATGAGAGTTATATGTAAATCTAGATTAATTTAAAGCAACATTGACACCCTTCATCAAGTGAACCCCCAGTCCTCCTTTTCGATTTGGAATTTTGGCTATATTTAAATGGCTGGAAAATGAACGTGCGTGGAGGAGAATTTAAAGGATAAGAACATTAATTTTTGTAACTAACGAAAAGTCATTATTTTCAATGCTGGAACGTCCGAATCCAAAAAGTCCAAAGACATTCGAAACAGTATCTGACATTGGTATGAACAAGGGTTAATAACATCCCACAAAAATTAACAAAATCGCACAAAAATGTTCGAAAATTCCCCATTTTTGACTACAAACCAAGTTAGAATATAAGAAAGATTTGAACCGATTATATTTATCCCAGTTCGTACGATATCTCTAATGTTCTGGTCATATTTGAGGTCTCTAGGTAAGTTCGGCCGGGTCGAACTTTGGATACCCTCCACTATAGATATAGTGACAGGTACTAGAAATGAAAATATAGGGAACATACCAAAAAGTGGACCTATACCGACATTTCTAAAATCGGATTGTGTAAAACATAATACAAATTTCAGAAATTGTTAATGGATAATTATACCCTCAGCCTTATGGCTAATGAAGATGTATACACCTTAACACGGTGAAAATGTGCCTTATCGAAATATTGATTCTAGACCCCATATTTCTTTGGACCAAATTTGTTTCAGAAAATTTTGATTTCATCCAAACTTTGCCCATCTTATTATTTCTTCCAAACTTAGTTCAAATTCGAAGATGGAGAATATCAGTCCCCTCCTTCTGGAACCTCCACACAGGTGCTAGGTCTAAATGCGGCTATAGTTAATTATCGAACCATACGTTCTAATTTTTTATCTCGCTATCCTCCGCAGGTGAAATGATTACAACAGAGTCTTAGAACCAAACTCAAAAGGCGGAACAAATCAGATAACTATTTTAATATAAACCAGTAAGGAAAGTAGCAAAGTCGGACTGGGCCGACTATATGATACCCTTCACCACTTTGGGTATATTCTACATATGTATCCGAAAAGACGTCGCTGCACTGTTCAAAATCTCATCTCAAGCAGACACCCATTGATTATTTGGTGTACAATTAACATAAATAAGTCGAAATTTTATATGGAAACTATCGATTTCAAGCAAAGCTGCCAGAGATTAGTTTAAATTAACTTGAGTACGTTGTGTCAATCGGCCAAGTGGTCATTAGTGCACGATTTACTTAAAACGGAACGAAAATATATATAGGAGGTGTACACATCATTCTAGACTTAACTTAGTACGCTATGCCAAAATTCTTGCCAATCAAAATATTTGCAGGAACTTTGGTAGAAAATATATTTGGGCGCTATATCTAAATCTAAACCGATTTTCACGAAACTTAGCACACGTCATTTTAGACTTAATTCAATACGCTATGCCAAAATTCGTGCAAATCAAATGATTTTCAGGGACTTTGGTGCACCATTTACCTAAAATCGGACGAAGCTATATATGGGAGCTATATCTAAATCTGAACCAATTTTCACGAAACTTCGCACACATCATTCTAGATCCAATTCAGTAGGCTATACCAAATTTCGTGCAAATCGACAGATATATAGGGACTTTGGTGCACCATTTACCTAAAATCGGCCGACTCTATATATGGGAGCTATATCTAAATCTGAACCAATTTTCACGAAACTTGGCACACATCATTCTAGACCCAATTCAGTAGGCTATACCAAATTTCGTGCATATCGAAAGATATATAGGGACTTTGGTGCACCATTTACCTAAAATCGGCCGAAACTATATATGGGAGCTATATCTAAATTTGAACAGATTTTCTCGAAACTCAGCACACGTCATTCTAGACTAAATTCTACCTAAAATCGGCCGAAACTATATATGGGAGCTATATCGAAATCTGAACCGATTTTCACGAAACTTCGCACACATCATTCTAGACCCAATTCAGTAGGCTATACCAAATTTCGTGCAAATCGAAAGATATATAGGGACTTTGGTGTACCACTTACCTAAAATCGGCCGAAGCTGTATATGGGAGCTATATCTAAATCTGAACCGATTTTCACGAAACTTAGCAAATATTAATAATTTTTGATAGGGAGATTTTTTGCCATATACGACTACAAAATACCAAATTGTTGCTAATTCGGTTGAAAAACTCTCTCAAGAACCCCAAATCGGGGGTACCTTTATATGGGGCTACCCAAAAAAATTGACCTATATTCATATTTTTTTGTGGAGAGATTTGGAACCTATTAAGAATTCAAAATACTAAATTACAATTCGGTGAAAAAATACGATCAAAACTCCCAAAATACTGAAAATTAGGAGGTACCGTTATATGGGAGCTACCAGAAAAAGTGGACCTATATTTATAATTTTTGTGGAGACATTTAGTACCCAATAAGAACCCAATGTACCAAATTTCAGTGAATTCGGTTGAAAAACGTGCTCAAGAACCCCAAAATGCAGAAAATTGGTGGTACTCTTATATGGGAGCTATGCTTAATGTGGACCGATCTTCGAAATTGACCTGCCTGCAGACAAAAGACCTATGCAAAATTTCAGCACTCTATCTCAATTCCTGCAGAAGATAACGTGATTACAACAGACGGACGGACATGGCTAGATCGTCTTAGAATTTTACCCTGATCAAAAATATATATACTTTATAGGGTCGGAAATGAATATTTCGATGAGTTACAAACGGAAT
The DNA here is from genome assembly GCF_032173495.1 of Musca vetustissima. Taxonomy (NCBI): domain Eukaryota; kingdom Metazoa; phylum Arthropoda; class Insecta; order Diptera; family Muscidae; genus Musca; species Musca vetustissima. Next base: position 105,812 of record NW_026877765.1, on the reverse strand, counting down.
GACAAAATTAATTTACCCTCCATACTATGGTGGAGGTTACAAACTTCTGGGCCATACAATTTGTGCAGGGTATAATTATATGCAATATCCCTATACAAAGATTCCGTAAACTGTCGGTGTACCTATTGTGGAGGCCCGGCCAAACTTAAGGCCTTTTTACCTGTTAGTTGTTCCGATTTATCTTCTCCGAATGTAACATACACTACTCTACTCTATTTTTGGTTTAGTTTTCTTGTAACATTATCGCTCAATGCTAAATATAATTGAACTGAATCCGTCTTACTATTTAATTCCTCAAAAAATAAACAAAATTTGCCCAAGCCATGGTTGTGTATAACTGACGGATTATGTTCATCTGATTATTCGATTTGCAAAAAACAACAAAATTCCCACATGTTTACCAAACATACTAATGCCCATTTGTGTCGATGTGTGTTTGTGTAAATGTTTTCGAGACATCGCAACAAAAATTCAAACAAGTCAAATTAAGCTTTGCCTTTGTATTTGTGTCAGTATGACTGCTGTTGCTGCATACACTGACTCTGCTTGGCTCTATGCAGCAATCTAAGGAGAATGTGTGGGAGTAACAAGCCCTCCCTCGTCACTCACTGAGAATGTATGCAGGTTTATGTGTGTGTGCAAGGGCGTTAGTATGTTGGCATGTTTGTGGCGGATGTTGTTGGTGTTGCTGTCGTCGTTGTCATGGGGTTATGAGGGTATTTTCCACTTGCCGGTATTGCTGCTGCAATGTTTTGGTATTTTTGAATGTTGCCATTTCCTAGACTGCCTGCTGTTGTTTAGTTTCCGTATTAATGTTTCGTTCTTTTGTGTGTGTGTGTGTGTTTCAGTGTGTGCTGATGTTTTTAGTTGTTGCTGTAGCTGCAATTTGTATTGTTGTTATTTTCCATTTTTTGCTTCTGCTGCTGCTGTTGTTGTATGTCATTTGACGTCATGTGTACGAGTGTGTGCGTATGTTTGCAAGTTTATTGCTGAGATTGCTAAAATATTGTTTGCTGAACAAAGCAGTTTTTTTGTAGATTTGTTTTTAATTCGTTTTTGTTGTCGTTGTTGTTCTTTCTCTATTTTTCCTTTCATGTACAATCACAAAGTTCCTATCGCATCCTCTCGCACCCCATCCATCCCTGCTCATTGTGATTTCCCGCTTGTTTTTACTGCGCTGCTGCTGCGTGAGTGTTATTATTTTTCGAGTTCATGAAGATAATTTAACAGGAATTAAGAAACATTTGAAAAACTTATTATTCGTGTCTCTGTTCGTGTTGCAGCAAGCTATGACGTTTATTTTGTGCCAGAGAAAGGGGTTTTTGCAGCTGTTGTTGTTGTTGTTGCAGCATTTGAGAAATTTGCAAAAGAATGACAAAGTGTAGCTGTACAAAATGAATTTCAAATTAACAAAAAACATGATTTAAAACAAGTCTGTTCGTTTGCATTGTGTTCGTGTTCGGCATGGAGTAACATAATTGAAAAATTGTCGAAAAAAATGGAGGTCACCTAAATTGAAATGGAGTTTTTTAGAATGCCAAAAGAGTTGTTGCTGGAGAATAAAATTCAGGTTTAGAAAATTTAAATTAACGTCAAGCCATTGAAATTCATTTGGTGAAGTCTTTTTTGGGGATTTTTTTTTTTTTTAATTTTAAGAACATTGGGCGTATAATGTATGTCGTTACTTATACGCCGTTTGCGAACTGCTTTAAAATCAGATCTCGTGGATTTTTCTACTAACATATTTGGAAAATAATTATGGAAATAACATGATATTGATCCCTATGTCCTTTAAATATTCCCATTCAACTAGTGAAATTTAAAACTATTATTTAGAATGAAAATAAAATTATGTAGTCGATCGGGACAGACAATTTTATGCCCAATACAACTTTGTTTGAATCCAGAGCAAAATTTCATAATAATTGTACTATGTTGAAGCCCTCTAGGATGATGAAGATAACACTGAACAATATTATAGACCCCGATAAGTAATTGAATTGATCTCCGATATCGGATCGCATATATATTCACAGTTATATATACAAAAAGAATTTAGTATGTCAACAGCTCAACTTACATCCGGTAACCTCGTCGGATCATGATTGTGGTATGTAGTGCGACTCAAAAATAGAGCTGTTAATAGCCATAACATATTTATGATACTAGATTGAACCTGAAATGTTCCGATCTCGCTCTTTGTGAAGTTTATAATCGACAAATTTATTAAAAGTCGAAAACCGCACGACTTAGCACATTGGAAGGCAAAGGGAAGTATTGACAATGTTCCGAAAGTATGGACAACCAATTTCTTTATATCCCTATCGGAAAGATTTGTATTAATTATAAACTTTGGAGCTTATGGTGAATGCCGTCTTTCATACGCCCAAATGTGTCATGTAAATGTAGCCTTACTATTTAGCATAATTTTTTATCATAGAGTTTTTTGAATCCTCTGTAATAAATTACAGCAAGGATGAATGTAAATGCACCCGGTAGTAGCATCCAATACCGTGTATATTGGATATTGAGTAATACAAATATTTTAAAATGTTTAATGGTTGCAAATGACTCTAAACTGGTGAAAACCGGAAACCAAATTAAAGGTAGGAGACCATTTTTAATGTATTTCGAGATTAAACGAATGCGCAGGTTGGAAGATCAACCTTCTAAATAACGTAACTTTACGCGAGATCGCTTCTGCCTTGACAATAGTGAGATAGTTATACAGGGGTAACACTAATTACACAGGAAATAAAAAAGATTGCATTTTGTAAACTCGCAAGTTAATTTCATCCGCACTTAAACATGAGGTTTCCAGTAACTCGAAACTCTATTTTTTCTTGATCCAAGTAAACCATAGAAAAAATAACCTGCTGAAGTTAATATGTCTCAGTGATAAAAAGGCGGTCTTCAGGAATGATGGCGAAATAAAGAGTACTGTAAAACTAAATTAGTAGGGACCAACGAAGAAAATAACTTCCATATTGGAAATTGAAGACGTTTAACATCTAGAATGTTGAAAATATCACTCAGGAAAGTCAGATTTTCATCACAACCAAACTATAGAGACTTTCAAATTATAAAACTAGAACATCCCCCTGAAGTAGGATGACCAATTATAGGATTCGACACGATAAAAACTGCACCTTGACTCGTCTTCCCTTGTTCGTTTTTTCGAAGACTAAAGACCAAAAAATTGAGGTATACCACTCAGAATTGACCATCTTACGTCTCTATCTCGGGCTCAAACGCATAGACCTATAATTCGGCACTATTTTTGAAGCATCATTTATACTCTCAGCCTTATGACTAATAAGGGTATATATACAATGATGCGGCTCCATCGAAATATTGGTTTTAGACCCTATGTACCTTTGAACCCAATAGTTTTCAGATAATTTTGAGCCGATTTACAAGTGTCCCTCCGTCTTTCTGGCTGGATGGTGCACAAAATAACTTTCGAAGGGAATAACTGATTTCTTCCAAATTTTGCACATCGTAATATTTCTTCCAAATTTATTTCAAGTTCAAAGATGGGTAATATCGGTCCACTTCTTCTGGTAACTCCCACACAAAATTGTGAAAATAATATAAACCCAGTGAGCGGAGCAGTATAGACGGACGGGGCCGACCATACGATACCCTACACAACTACCACGGAACTAGGTAAGCACCTGTAAATATTTACGTGCAACTTCCACATACGACAATATAATTGGTATAACGGCCAACCACTTCTCTTGGATATATTATCCATGTTTGGGCCATAATTGCGGCCTTTGGATCAACGACAAAAATTAAATATTTGACCCATTTCATCTTCATTGGTCAGAACCCATCCTACATGCTAAATTTGGTTCATAAATGTGGCCTGTATAGTGTTTACAAATTATAAAGGACAGGCGGACGGACGGACACACATGTCTAGACCAACTCAGTTAGTCGAGATATGACGATCGGTATACTCAAGGTGGGTTTAGGACCAATATTTCGCAGCGTTACAAACCCTTGGGGCTGCACAAAGCTATAAAACACTGACAACATTGTTGTGTAGAGTATAAGTTGTTACACCCTCAATCACAAGGTAGATTTTATATAAAATTTCTCATACCATTTGCAACTCCTTAAAATATTCACATGAAATTCCATATAGTATATATATATAAAGTGGGATATAAACCATTCATAAAACGTTGCCCACGTTTTTCAACATATTCGGCTACAAGTTGTTATTTTGGGTTCTCCCACATATAACGCTACATCAAAAATATCGTTTTTTAAGGTAGTTCGAGGACTTGTTTGAACAAAATTGACTGTAATTTTATATTTTAGATACTCATTAGAAACGTTGAATACCAAAAATTATCCATACTGTCCTAAGGCTGTCGGTAGCCCCCATGATCCTCTTGGTGTCCCGCATTATTCAGAGTTTTGGGTGATTTTCAACCCTATTATCTCTAATTTAATTTTTCAGGTACTCATCTGCCTACCAGTAATATTAAAGATTTTATTCATCCTCCATGAACCAGAATCGTCAATTCCACCAAAACAACAAACTATATTGAACATTTTCTCAGATAAGTTTAACATACTCCGAAACCGCGAAATTCTAAAGCCCAGGATTAGATATAGCTCCCACATATGTTTTCGTCCGAATTCAATGTAAATGGTGCACCAAATATCTTTCGATTTGCACTAAATTATTAGATCTAGAAACACGTGTGTTAAGTTTCGTGCAAATATATTTCGAACGGGTGTCTGATTGAGGTTAAATTTTGAACAGTGCGGCATACCGAATAGCATCAAATCATCTGTGATATAAATCAATTTACATAAATTTGTCCCATCTAAGACTGCGCGAATGAAATTACAATAAAAATTGGTTGTAGAATGGCAAGTGTAAGGATTGATGCTAATCTGTTCAGTTATAGATAAAGATCATATATTTAAATTCGTTCGTTTGGTGAAGGATGATACCCGACCCAGCCCAACTTACTACTTTCCATACAAGTTTTATATAGTCCGAGTGATGAAAAGCAGGCATATCAATCGGCATAGAATTTTATAGTTTCTTGATCTATTAACTTGGAATTTAGGACTAATATTTGCAGCCATTGTAAATTAAATGACAAAATTAATACACCCTGTTTTTACACTTTATAAATTACAACGATGACATCGGGGCGTATGATATATATCATCAATAATACGCCACCTGATTAGTTTAACGTAAGTCTTTTAATTTAAATAATATACGCATTTAACAGTACATAACTATTATACTTTTATATCATAATTGTTTAAGTTTTAAATTGTATATAAATAAATATATATTTTATTTTGACATTTTCCTCTTCTATAATTTTTCAGCTATATTTCTTTTGTGCTCCAAAAAAATACTGAAATGTGAAGTGAAATTCACATTAAATATTCAGTGTTTTGTTCTGTAGTTGCGCGTATTTTTTTCCGGCTGGCAACCTAAGGCGCTACAATGCCTAGTTTTTAATCATTGCAAAATTTCGTGGGGGGTTGTTTTTTTTGTTCTGCCAACATCATGACTTTCACTATACAGCGCCAAATTGCCGCCGCATGGAAACGTAGTGATAAGCGAAAAAAAATAACGACTGACGAAAAGATCTTCAAAATGATGAATGAAATAAAATGATGATGACAAATTTGTGCTCAAGGTTCGTTCGTTCGTTTTTTGTGTGTGCCTTATTATGCTGTGACATTGTCATCAACTAAATGTCAGTGTAAAGGTTTTGTTATGAGGACATTTTTTTTGGCCAGAAATTATTTTTAAATTCAATACAATTTTACATATTTCTTATAGACAAATATTTTAAATTCATTTTTTTAATTTAAATATACTCCCTATTCTCAAATTTATTTAATCCACTGCATTTTGTAACACCCTCCACAATAAACAAAAAAAAAAAAAAAAAAAAACGGTCACCTTAATTTGCATTTTTGTAACGTTTTACAAGTTGTTATCCGCGATTTCCGTTCTGTTCTGTTTTTTTTTTTCGAAAAAAATATTATTCACAAACTTGCTGAGTTTGTTTTGTTATACTTTTTTTCTCCCCACCGCCTTGTGTTTGGTTAGTTTTGTGTTGTCGTTTTGCTATTTTTTTTTTGCTCCGCCAAATTCCAAGTTCTTCCAAAAATTCATCTACACCACTTAACATGCTAATCGCTAATGTTTACATAAATGCCATAAAGCTCAAGTACTCGTATGCACTCTGAAAAAGAGTGTACTAAGAGCAGCGAGCAGCGAATACTAAATATTGTAATAAAAACTCCTTCCGCACATAAAACCCATGCCAAAAAAGTAAAGTACTCGAAATCGAAAAAAATAACAGAACAGAGTAGCTTAAATATATGTTAGCTATTGGGTTAGTCATTGGAAGCTGTACTAAAGGGTCTTGGTAATTGGAGAGATATCTTTAGGAATTCATGCTGATAGCTCTCAAGTCCGTCGAAAAAAGATTTTAAAATATTAAAAAAACTTTGATAATCCTTAAAAGATCATTGATAGCCACTGAGGAAATTTTCTAAAAAAAATCCATTGATAGTTATTGAAAAAACATCTTTAAAATCCATTTGATATTCCTTAAAGGATATTCTTTTTCAAACCTACACTCAGACAGCCCCTGTTATTGAAGCAATAAATAAAAAGGCCTTAGATGTGTATCGAAAAATATTCGTTAAAATATCCAATCCTATAGTTCAATAGTCCGTGATAACTTGCACCTATATTGAAAAGGTATTTTTCAGGAATCAAGATAACGGAATATTTTCTGCAAAACGTCCATCAAGATCTCAAAAAACTAAATTACAGCCACGTCGTTGGGAAAATTATCCTAAGACTTTCAAAGCATTAAATCATCGCCTGCACCGTTATTTGGAAGCTATGTCGAAAAAGGGAACTTCGTAATTGTACTGAAAACATGTTTTTAGTGGTACCGTTATATGGTATCACACAATGAGAATCCAAAATATAAAATTACAGCTAATTCGGATAAAAAACAAGCGCAAAATACCAACTATTTCAGGGGGCCTTAATGTGGGTGGTATATGAAAGCTGGGATTGATATATCCCATTTTCAATACCGAACACGTACTATATAATATAATAAAACCAGTAGGGAAAGTAGTAAAGTCGGACGGTGCCGACTATATGATACCCTTCACAACTTTGGGTATATTCAACAGATGAATCCTAACAGACGTCGCATTTTTAAAGGATCAGCAAAATGAAATTGGATCCATAAACATGTCATTCTGCAACCTATACTAATTTCTTTCATTTGGTCAGATAAAGAAGTTATGTCTAAATCTGAACCCATTTCAACGATTTCAGGAAATTTAACACACATCATTCTAGACCTAATTCATTACGCTGTGCCATATTTCGTGCAAACCGAAAGATATTAAGGGACTTTGGTACACCATTTACCGTAAATTGAACGAAAATATATATGGGAGCTATATCTAAATCTGAACCGATTTATCACACATCACTCTAGGCCTAATTCATTACGCTAGGCTTAATTAAGTACGCTGTGCCAAATTTCGTGCAAATCAAAGGATATATAGGGACTTTGGTGCACCATTTACCTTAAATCGCACGAAAATATATATGGGAGCTATATCTAAATCTGAACCGATTTTTCCCAATTTCAATAGGGTTCATCCAATTCGGATTATAAATGCGACAATTTTACATCGACAGACGGACGGACGGACATGCATAAATCGACTCAGAAGTGATTCTTCTATCAGGTTTCCTTTTGCCTGTTACAAATATATGCACAAATACACAGTGTGGTGAACGGTATAAAAATCTACGATCCACCTGATCTATAAAAAATATTATTTTTAAATTCTACGCTATGCTTGGTCTTTAACAAAGTATTATTTATCTTTAAAAATATTATTTTAAAAATCTACGCTCTGTTCGGCCTTCAAAAATATTATTTTTTAAAATCTGCTCTCTGTTCGGTCTTTAAAAATATTCACTCCTTGCTCTACCCTGAAAAATATTTTATTAAAAGTCTACGCCATGCTAGACCCTGAAATAAAATTTTATTAAAAATCTACGCCATTCTAGACCCTGAAAAAATATTTTATTAAAAATCTACGCCATGCTAGACCCTGAAAAAACATTTTATTAAAAATCTACGCCATGCTATACCCTGAAAAAGTATTTTATTAAAAATCCACGGCTTGATAGACCCACGCCTTGGTAGTCATTTTAAAAATTTACACTCTGGTAATCTTTTAAATAATATTCTTTTAAAAGTTCACGCTCTGTTAGTTCCACGAATTGTTGTCCATTCAAAAATATTCTTCTTGCAATCTACGTTCTGGTTTTCTTTTAAAAATTCACGCACTGGTAGAGCCCAAGAAACTATTTTTTAACAATTCAAGCCCTGCTAGTCCAAATTCACGCCTTACACCGCTTTTTAATCCACTCTCTGCCATAACTTAAAAAAATATTCTTTTAAAAATCTACGCATCGGTATTTTATTAGATTTTTTTTTAATCTACACATTGGCAGTCCTTTAGACATTTTTTTTAAATCTCCGCTTTATTAGTACCTTAAATTTTATCTTTTAAAAATCCCCACTCTGTCTTGTTTCAAAAATCTACATTTTGTTCGGCTTTTAAAAATAATTTATTATAAATCCCTGCCCTGCTGGTCCTTATTTTAAAATTTAACGCTCTGTTGTCCTTCAAGCAAATAATTTTAAAAATCTACGCTCTGCTAAGCCTTAAAAAATATTCGTTTAAAAATTCGCGCTCTGTTAGCTTTTCAAAAAGTTTTTTCAAAAGTCAAGGCTCTGAGGCGTATGAATGCTGAAATAACTTATACGTTCCTCAATACAATATAACATTCTTCTGAAATTGCTTGACGGATATCTATAACATTTTGAACCTTTAATTATTTAAATCCAGCTCAGACTTTACAAATCCACGTTGTGGTAGTCCAATATTATTTTTGAAATCAAGCTCAACCCAATTCTTTAAAACGTCCAAGTTCAGCTTGTCTTATAAATATATTATATTACAAATCCTCGTTTTAGAATTCCTCTAAAAATTCATATTTTAAAAATCCAAATTCTTGCTTTATAAATCCACACTCTTGGGGTCTTTGGAAGCAAACTATTTTTAAACTAAAAATCCATTATCCAGATTTTACTTTTTTTCTACCAGGCTTTTAAAATTTTTTCTTAAAAAATCCGTGCTAGAAATTTCAATAAAAATATTCTTTTAAAATTCCATGCTCTGCAAAACCGCTGTTTGTAATTCGAGTGTTATGTGGCGTATGAATGCTGACAAAACGTATACGCACCACAATACAATTTTATATAAAAAATCATTCTTTCTTTTTACTAGATTATTTTATATCTTTTTCTGTGGGTTTTATACCCTACACAACTATGTTGCCCCAAGAGATTGTAACGCCGCGAAATATTGGTCCTAAACCCACCATTATGTATACCGATCGTCATACCTCGACTAACTGAGTCGATCTAGACATGTGTGTGTCCGTCCGTCCGTCTGTCCATTATAATTTGTAAACACGATACAGGCCACAGTTATGGACCAATCTTCACGAAATTTTGCATGTAGGTTGGATTCTGGCCCTACTGTTTTTGCTGGAGATCGGTTAATATTTAGGGGATGAAATCGACCAAATACTTAATCTTTATCGTTTTTTCTGGTCGCTCTAGAGGCCGCAATTATGACCCAAACAACACGAATTTTACATAGAGAAGTGGTTCGGGCCAAAGAATAAGCATGCCTGTTTTGATAAGGATTTTTGTGTGAAAAATTACAAAATTTGTATTTTATAGCGTATAGATTTACTCCTGAAGGATATAGACTCGATAAGTTGATAGTATATCCAAGAGGAGTGGTTGCCCTTTAAATTGATACCAATTATATGGTCGTATGTACTCAGATTTGGGAGTTACACTTAAATAGTTACAGGTGCTTATGTATTCAGATATTATTTAATAACCCTTTATCACACTAAAGGGCGGAAGTTCCAGGATAACGCCTACAATTTTCGGTGACAATCAGTTAATTTTATTGTGATGAAGTGGACCAAAAACTTAATTTTTTGTGTTTTTTCGAGTCGATCTATAGGCCCCAATGGGAATAAGAAGATCACAACACAAGGGAAGGGAATCTGGACAAGTAATTAGAAGGGCTGTACTGAACATTAGCAATAATTGTTGGCCTCTATTCTATTCAATCTGAATTCTCTTTCATTCCCCATCCGCAAGACCCTTTCATTTTCCAACAAAACGATTTCCACAATTAATCGCCGGCAAATCCATGAAGTGCTGGAGCACGTTTTTATGTTCGAAACATGGATTTAATGCCAAAAACAACAACACCAACTGAAAAAATAACAACAAATAAAAAAATAGTGCAACACCAACAAAACGAGAACAACATCTATAGTTTTATGAAATAGTAACATAGTTTTGTGATGCACTCACCACTACACTTATATTTATAACTGTATGTGTATATCCCGTATGTGTATATATACATTTGTAGCTGAACAAGCTTTACAGGATAGCTGGTGAATGAATTTTTGTTGTATTGTTTATGTGTGTGTGTGTTTGTGTGGCTGCTAATACGTGTTAAGTAATTCAACCGTAAAATGAAAATATTGAAAATATTTCTTTTTTTGGGTTTGTGCGGTACTCGGTGTGTTTTTGTTGCTGCTGTTGTTTTTGTGGCAGTAATTTGATTTGTGCTAAATCAGTCGAGTTATTTTAATATTCAGGTCAGTTATTGTAATTCAGATTATTAAAGGTTAATATGTGTTCAGCATACATATGCAGGTATCCTGAGGCTGGTTTTTGGGTGTAGGAACGAACACCGGCGAGTGGTTAGTGTACGTATGGGAGGTGAGCTTTTAAATATGTGTTTTGGTATTAAAAAGCCAAATTTAATGGTAATTTAATATTATTGGGTGTGTTATGAAAATTTGTGTGGAAAATTACTGCAGAAAAATATTATTAAAAAGGTAATTTTATTTCTTTTATAACAAGGGTATAAAAAAGTGTAGATTTAAAAAGTGTAAATTTAAAGAATAATATATTAAATGGAACTTGCCTGTTAAGCCATACGTTTTCTGGAAATAAAAGAGAAACAAAGTTCGGATATTATTGTGAGGAAATTAGGACAATAAAAATATTTTATTTCAAAATCCACGCTACGTACCATCGAACCTTCCGAAAACTTTCAATTAAAAATCCTTGAAAATCCACTGTTTATAATTCGAGTTTAATGTGGCGAATGCACGTATACGCAGCACGTATACGCAGTGATAATTAATTAATAAATTTAAAATTAAAACCCTATTTTTACATAACCATTTTTGAATAATCCACGACTAAGCAGACCTTTAAAAAATATTCTTTTAAAAATCTACCCCTTGCTAGGCCTTTAAAAAATATTCTTTTGAAAATCTACGCCTTGCTAGGCCTTTAAAAAATATTCTTTTGAAAATCTACGCCTTGCTAGGCCTTTAAAAAATATTCTTTTGAAAATCTACGCCTTGCTAGGCCTTTAAAAATAGTATTTTAAAAATCTACGCCCTGCTCAGCCTTCAAAAATATTCTTTTAAAAATCCACGCCTTGTTCAGCCTTTAAAAAATATTATTTTAAACATCTACGCCTTGTTCAGCCTTTCAAAAATATTCTTTTAAAAATCTACGCCTTGGCAGGTCTTTAAAAAATATTCTTTTAAAAATCTACGCCTTGTTCAGCCTTTAAAAAATATTCTTTGAAAAATCTACGCCTTGTTCAGCCTTTAAAAAATATTCTTTGAAAAATCTACGCCATGTTCAGCCTTTAAAAATATTCTTTTAAAAAATAACGCCTTGCTCTGCCTTTAAAAAATATTCTTTTAAAAATCTACGCCTTGCTCTGCCTTTAAAAAATATTCTTTTAAAAATCTACGCCTTGCTGGGCCTTTAAAAGTAGTCTTTTAAAAATCTACGCCTTGCTGGGCCTTTAAAAAATAGTCTTTTAAAAATCTACGCCTTGCTGGGCCTTTAAAAAATAGTCTTTTAAAAATCTACGCCTTGTTAGGTCTTTAAAAAATATTCTTTTAAAAATCTACGCCTTGCTAGGCCGTTAAAAAATATTCTTTTAAAAATCTACGCCTTGCTAGGCCTTTAAAAAATATTCTTTTAAAAATCTACGCCTTGCTGTGCCTTTAAAAAATATTCTTTTAAAAATCTATGCCTTGTTCAGCCTTTAAGAAATATTCTTTTAAAAATCTACGCCTTGGCAGGTCTTTAAAAAAAAATCTTTTAAAAATCTACGCCTTGGCAAGCCTTTAAAAAATATTGTTTTAAAAATCTACGCCTTGCTAGGCCTTTAAAAAATATTGTTTAAAAATCTACTGCTAGACCTTTAAAAATATTCTTTTAAAAATCTACGTCTTTAAAAAATATTATTTTATAAATCTGCGCTCTGTTGGAGCTTTAAAATATATTTTTATAAATTTCTGTCCTTTCCTGCTCCCTATATCATAAGCATTTTGGGGCGTATGAATAACATTTAATTTAAATATTACTCATACTTTGCGAAGACCACCATGAAACCAAATCAAATTTTAAATACAAAATGAATTTATTTTCATTTAGGAAAATTGCAAACAGTTCTCGTTTTTTGGTTTCACTCACTGTCAAAAATTTAAATTACAAGTTACAAAATAATGAACACTGGTGAGCTTATAAAGCAACGACAACAACAGCATCATCTATACAAACGTATACATATATGTGCACATATACACACACATATATATGCATGTAAATTATTTTTGGCGGAAATCTACACACATATGCATACAAAAATAAATTTTCCCAAACTGAAACATATTTAACAAGCCAACGACAACACCGGCATTGGGGAAAAATAATGAACGGCTTTAACTGCCTTTGCACCAGGGATGCAAAAGTTGGTACAATTGTACTAATTTTAGCACTATTTGGAAGTCAAAAATACAATAGCACCCCAATGACATATTTAGCACTATTTTTAAATTATATCAAACTATTCTCAGTTAAAAGTGCTTAAACATACAATATGAAATGGATCGCCATCCCCCGCTGTCGTTACGAATTGATAAATTTGCCATAGTTTAAACGCAGTATCCTATGCCAATTCAGAATTCAGTATTTCCGATCAGAATGATAAATTCAGTAAAGATATTAATTATTATTTTTGTAACAGTTCTATGAGATATTTCAGGAATATTTCGGTACAGATATTTCTGTTGTTTTTAAATACTCACCAACTCGGTGGCTTTCACGTCAAGAAGTTATTGAAACAATTTTGGCGCAACGGTTTAAAAACAAAAGACACCAAAGAATCCAAGTCTGCCATGCCATTTTTGATATGCAATTTTTCATTGATTTCAGATTGGTATGTGTATGTTTTTTAATATGTACAAATATCTATATTTTAGCATCTCTTGTATGTACCTAAAGTGTCGAAGGGTATCGTCCGACTTTTGAACTTTCCTTACTGGTTACTGTTATTTTTGTTCTTGCAATATGTACAAAAATTATAAATAATATGAAATTAGAAATGCAGTCTGGGGATGCCAGAATGCATGTAGAAATTTTTAAGTCTTTCAAAAACTACAATATATGCACTTGTTGGTCAATGGTGACTGAAGTCAAAAATTAACGAAACAAGATTGTTTCCTTATATCACAAATTTTTAGAGGGTAATTATATGTTCCACATTCATCTACAAATTTGGAAAGGGTATTTTCATATCAAAATATAATTAAAACCAAAGAAAGGAAAAGAATACATGCTTCGACTGCTTTAAATCTTAATTAATTTTTTATGTATGTTTTTATTAATTGTTAATAACAACAAAAATTTTATTAAAAAATATATAAAAAGTACAATCGGACTGAAAAAGTACAATTTTTATTGAAAGCCAGTACAATTTGAATAATTTCATTTCGCATCCCTGCTTTGCACACACCAACCTAGCATCCTCCCTCCCTCTTCCGCAGCATCAGTAAAATCGTAAAACATTTTATACAAATGTTAAATAATGTTTGCTGCTGCGTAATAAATTCAATTTGACAAAATAATCGCGGTAATTAAGAGATGCTTCGATATAAATTACAAAACAATTTTTATACACACACACCGATACAACACACATCTGCAGGCATTCACACCCAGTAGTAAGCCGTTTAAACGTATGCTGTGACACCAAAATAAAAATCCTGCCATACATGCATGTCATCAGACACCAAGGCAATCCCACACTGTTCAATGTTCCTGAAATATTTTCAACAGATCTGTGTGCCTGTATGTGTGTGTCTCAATGTGGTTGTCAGCCAGTGTTGTGCGGTAAAGGTGGGTCGACACTGGCAACAAATGTGATTGCCTCCTATGTGTGACTATCAAACAATGATACGCATCTATACAAACGCACTCACGCATACACAGTCATACATGGCATACAATTAAATATATTCGCACACATCTAAATGGGAATACCAACCCATAAACATGTGGTGTTGTCTGCATAATGATGCAACAATACCGCCATCGTCATCATCGTTATCATTGCCATCGTCATTATGATTACAATCACGAATAGCAACAACAACAGCGACGAATTACAAATGCTATTTCAACTGCAAAAATAGTTGGGATATAAGGTAGGGTCGTAAGGATCCAACAACAAGGCTTGGATTTTTAAAAGAATATTTTTTAAAACACCAACAAGGTGTTGATTTTTAAAAGAATATTTTTTAAAGGCCGAAAAAGGCGTAGATTTTAAAAAGAATATTTCTTAAAGGCCTAACAAGGCGAAGATTTTTAAAAGAATATTTTTTCAAAACCAAATAAGGCGTAGATTTTTAAAAGAATATTTTTTAAAGACCAAATAAGGCGTAGATTTTTAAAAGAATATTTTTAAAGGCCGAATAAGGCGTAGATTTTTAAAAGAATATTTTTTAAAGGCCTAGCAAGGCGTAGATTTTTAAAAGAATATTTTTTAAAGGCCTAGCAAGGCGTCGATTTTTAAAGGAATATTTTTTAAAGGCCGAATAAGGCGTAGATTTTTAAAAGAATATTTTTTAAAGGCCTAGCAAGGCGTAGATTTTTAAAAGAATATTTTTTAAAGGCCGAACAAGGCGTAGATTTTTAAAAGAATATTTTTTAAAGGCCTAGCAAGGCGTAGATTTTTAAAAGAATATTTTTCAAAGGCCTAGCAAGGCGTAGATTTTTAAAAGAATATTTTTTAAAGGGTCACAAATAAGGCGTAGATTTTTAAAAGAATATTTTTTAAAGGTAACAACAAGGCGTCGATTTTTAAAAGAATATTTTTTAAAGGCCGAACAAGGCGTAGATTTTTAAAATAATATTTTTTAAAGGCCTAGCAAGGTGTAGATTTTTAAAAGAATATTTTTTAAAGGCCTAGCAAGGCGTAGATTTTTAAAAGAATATTTTTTAAAGGCCTAGCAAGGCGTAGAGTTTTAAAGGCCTAGCAAGGCGTAGATTTTTAAAAGAATATTTTTTAAAGGTCTAGCAAGGCGTAGATTTTTAAAAGAATATTTTTTAAAGGCCTAGCAAGGCGTAGATTTTTAAAATAATATTTTTTAAAGGCCTAGCAAGGCGTAGATTTTTAAAAGAATATTTCTTAAAGGCCTAGCAAGGCGTAGATTTTTAAAAGAATATTTTTTAAAGGCCTAGCAAGGCGTAGATTTTTAAAAGAATATTTTTTAAAGGCCTAGCAAGGCGTAGATTTTTAAAAGAATATTTTTTAAAGGCCTAGCAAGGCGTAGATTTTTAAAAGAATATTTTTTAAAGGCCTAGCAAGGCGTAGATTTTTAAAAGAATATTTTTTAAAGGCCTAGCAAGGCGTAGATTTTTAAAAGAATATTTTTTAAAGGCCTAGCAAGGCGTAGATTTTTAAAAGAATATTTTTTAAAGGCAGAGCAAGGCGTAGATTTTTAAAAGAATATTTTTTAAAGGCCTAGCAAGGCGTAGATTTTTAAAATAATATTTTTTAAAGGCCTAGCAAGGCGTAGATTTTTAAAAGAATATTTCTTAAAGGCCTAGCAAGGCGTAGATTTTTAAAAGAATATTTTTTAAAGGCCTAGCAAGGCGTAGATTCTTAAAAGAATACTTTTTAAAGGCCTAGATTTTTAAAAGAATATTTTTTAAAGGCCTAGCAAGGCGTAGATTTTTAAAAGAATATTTTTTAAAGGCCTAGCAAGGCGTAGATTTTTAAAAGAATATTTTTTAAAGGCCTAGCAAGGCGTAGATTTTTAAAAGAATATTTTTTAAAGGCCTAGCAAGGCGTAGATTTTTAAAAGAATATTTTTTAAAGACCTGCGTAGATTTTTAAAAGAATATTTTTTAAAGACCTGCGTAGATTTTTAAAAGAATATTTTTTAAAGACCTGCGTAGATTTTTAAAAGAATATTTTTTAAAGACCTGCCAAAGCGTAGATTTTTAAAAGAATATTTTTTAAATGCCTAGGCGTAGATTTTTAAAAGAATATTTTTTAAATGCCTAGGCGTAGATTTTTAAAAGAATATTTTTTAAAGGCCTAGCAAGGCGTAGATTTTTAAACGAATATTTTTTTAAAGGCCTGCTAAGGCGCAGATTTTTAAGAGAATATTTTTTAAAGGCCTAGCAAGGCGTAGATTTTTAAAAGAATATTTTTTAAAGGCCTAGCAAGGCGTAGATTTTTAAAAGAATATTTTTTAAAGGCCTAGCAAGGCGTAGATTTTTAAAAGAATATTTTTTAAAGGCCTAGCAAGGCGTAGATTTTTAAAAGAATATTTTTTAAAGGCCTAGCAAGGCGTAGATTTTTAAAAGAATATTTTTTAAAGGCCTAGCAAGGCGTAGATTTTTAAAAGAATATTTTTTAAAGGCCTAGCAAGTCGTAGATTTTTAAAAGAATATTTTTTAAAGGCCTAGCAAGGCGTAGATTTTTAAAAGAATATTTTTTAAAGGCCTAGCAAGGCGTAGATTTTAAAATAATATTTTTTAAAGGCCTAGCAAGGCGTAGATTTTAAAAGAATATTTTTTCAAGGGCCAAACAAGGCGTAGATTTTTAAAAGAATATTTTTTAAAGACCATCTAAAGAGGCGTAGATTTTTAAAAGAATATTTTTTAAAGACCATCTAAAGAGGCGTAGATTTTTAAAAGAATATTTTTTGAAGGCCTAGCAAGGCGTAGATTTTTAAAAGAATATTTTTTAAAGGTCTAGCAAGGCGTAGATTTTTAAAAGAATATTTTTTAAAGGCCTAGCAAGGCGTAGATTTTTAAAAGAATATTTTTTAAAGACCTAGGGCGTAAGGATGTTTTAAAAGCATTTTCTATCGTCTAGCAGATCTATAAGTGTAGATTTTTAAAAGAATATTTTTTAAATTTCCAAACTAGGCGTGGATTTTTAAAAGAATATTTTTTAAAGGTCCAAACTAGGCGTGGATTTTTAAAAGAATATTTTTTAAATTTCCAAACTAGGCGTGGATTTTTAAAAGAATATTTTTTAAAGGTCCAAACTAGGCGTGGATTTTTAAAAGAATATTTTTTAAATGCCTAGGCGTAGATTTTTAAAAGAATATTTTTTAAATGCCTAGGCGTAGATTTTTAAAAGAATATTTTTTAAAGGCCTAGCAAGGCGTAGATTTTTAAACGAATATTTTTTTAAAGGCCTGCTAAGGCGCAGATTTTTAAGAGAATATTTTTTAAAGGCCTAGCAAGGCGTAGATTTTTAAAAGAATATTTTTTAAAGGCCTAGCAAGGCGGAGATTTTTAAAAGAATATTTTTTAAAGGCCTAGCAAGGCGTAGATTTTTAAAAGAATATTTTTTAAAGGTTGAACAAGGCGTGGATTTTTAAAAGTATAATTTTTAAAGGCTGAACAAGGCGTGGATTTTTAAAAGAATATTTTTTAAAGGCTGAACAAGGCGTGGATTTTTAAAAGAATATTTTTTAAAGGCTGAACAAGGCGTGGATTTTTAAAAGAATATTTTTTAAGGGCCGAACAAGGCGTAGATTTTTAAAATAATATTTTTTAAAGGCCGAACATGGCGTAGATTTTTAAAATAATATTTTTTAAAGGCCGAACATGGCGTAGATTTTTAAAAGAATATTTTTTAAAGGCCGAACATGGCGTAGATTTTTAAAAGAATATTTTTTAAAGGCCGAACATGGCGTAGATTTTTAAAAGAATATTTTTTAAAGGCCGAACATGGCGTAGATTTTAAATGAATATTTTTTAAAACACCAATAAGGCGTAGATTCTTAAATGAATATTTTTTAAAACACCAATAAGGCGTAGATTTTTAAAAGAATATTTTTTAAAGGCCTGCCAAGGCGTAGATTTTTAAAAGAATATTTCTTAAAGGCCGAACAAGGCGCAGACTTTTAACAGAATATTTTTTCGAAAACCAACAAGGCGTAGATTTTTTAAAGAATATTTTTTCGAAGACCTGTAAGGCGTAGATTTTTAAAAGAATATTTTTTGAAGGCCTAGCAAGGCGTGGATTTTTTAAAGAATATTTTAAAGAACCAACAAAGGCTTGGATTTTTTAAAGAATATTTTAAAGAACCAACAAAGGCCTGGATTTTTAAAAGAATATTTTAAAGGACCAACAAAGGCTTTTAAAAGAATGTTTTTTAAAGACCTGCCAAGGCGTAGATTTTTACAAGAGTATTTTTTAAAGGCCTAGCAATTCGTAGACTTTTAAAAGAATGTTTTTTATAGACCTGCCAAGGCGTAGACTTTTAAAAGAATATTTTTTAAAGACCTGCCAAGGCGTAGATTTTTAAAAGAATATTTTTTAAAGGCTGAACAAGGTGTAGATGTTTAAAAGAATATTTTTGAAAGGCCTAGCAAGGCGTAGATTTTTTAAAGAATGTTTTTTAAAGGCCTAGCAAGGCGTAGATTTTTTAAATAATGTTTTTTAAAGGCCTAGCAAGGCGTAGATTTTTTAAATAATGTTTTTTAAAGGCCTGCCAAGGCGCAGATTTAAAACCAGTGAGCGGAGCAGTATAGTCGCACGGGACCGACCATACGATACCCTACACAACTACCACGGAACTCTAACATTCTGCGGATGTTTATTCCGAGCCTGGGGAATATTTCGTGATAGTTGGACCCTACTGTCCGATTAGAGGTCAACAGCACCCCTTCTCTACACTGACATTTTTTCCGTGTATTACTAATATTCAGTATAACTCGTCTAAATAATTGTTCAGATTCCCTTCACCTTGGGTTGTGTTTTGATGTTCGGCTTATTATTGTGCCCCATAGATCATCTCAAAAAAGCACATAAATTAAGTTTTCGGTCCACTTCATTCCAAAATTATAATCTGATCGTCACCGAAAATGATAGACGTTGTCCTTGACCATAACTGGAACCTCATTGAAAATTTTGTTATATTTTCGCCTTCTAGTGTGGTAATGGGTTGCTAAATTATATCTGAGTACTTAAGCACCTGTAAATATTTATGCGTAACTCCTACATCCGAGTACATAAAACTATATAATTGGTATCAATTTAAAGGTCAACAACTCCTCTTGGATATTACATCAACTTCTCGGGTCTATATCCTTCAGGAGTATATATATAAGCCATAGAATACAAATTTTATCATTTTTCACACAAAAGTCAGGGTCCATTTGAACCGCTAAATATTTACCGATCTTTATGAAAACAGACATGCATATAGCTTGGCCCAATTTCCTTCTCCATGTAAAATTCGCGATATTCGGACCATAATTGCGGACTCTGGAGCGACCAGAAAAACCGACAAGAATTTGGTATTTGGTCCATTTTATCCCCTAAATATTAACCCACCTTTACCAAAAACAATAGGGGTCTTCATTGGCCAGAACCCATCCTACTTGATAAATTTCGTGAAGATTGGTCCATAACTGTGGCATGTACAGTGTTTACAAATTACAATGGACAGACGGACGGACATACATGTCTAGATCGACTCAGCTAGTCGAAATATGACAATCGGAATACTTAAAGGTGGGTCTAGGAACAATATTTTGTGGCGTTACAAATTCTTGGGGCTGCACAAAGCTACAATACCCTGGCGACATAGTTGTGTAGGGTATAAAAAAATCTTCGGTCCACCCTAAAACGTCAGCCACAGACAAAAAATCATCACATGTAAATCAACAAGAATAAAATTTCTACAATAAATGCGATTTTGTGTGATCACATACATATGTATGTATGCATATTGCCCACACATGTATGTGTGTGGATGAATTTACACAACTGTAGTGTTCATAATTAACTTTGTGCTTTCGTACACACACCCATGATTAATGCCTTGTGTTTAGTGTTGTAATGCAGGTGTGTGTGTGTTCAAATGTGTGCGTTACATACAAATGCTTATATATGATATATACAATACATAGGTATGTATGTATATGTGTTCTTATGCATTCGTTCGTTTACATGCATGCAATGCCTTTCCTTTTGATTTGTGCGTAGAATGTGAATGCATTTAATTTATACCTTACGATTTTCTATCACCCCTTTTATGTCACTTTAATGCTATTGAAAAATATTTAGACAAAGGATCGGTGGTGGGGAAGGCAATGCATTACGTTTCGCTTTGCCAGAGGCGTTAATGTGAAGATGTGTCAGGAGGTGGAGGTGGCATATCACGGAACAGGAGTTAGAGCATGTTAAGATAAATGTTTTTGATCTTTCAAAACAAAAGCCAGATAGGAGATTACAAGAGTTTGATATATGATTACGGCAATGCAATTTTCTATAGGCACAAATACACTTACACACATGCACACGCACACACACAGAAGAATGTGTGGTGGCACACAAAAGCAAGGCGGCATATCGATGGTATATCATTGTCGTATGCGTGTGTGCGGAACAGGAACTGTGATTAAACTATGGGTTTTTGTGTCGCATAATAAGGGAATATAATGTAATGGACTATTTTTCCGCTTAATTGTTAAGCAAATAGAAAATAATATGGAGTTTTATATATTACTGGGTCACAATTTTTCCCTCTAATTTCCCTTCTTCTTTTTCTAACAAAAAAATAGATTACAACTGTAAGCCCTTTTTTAGTTCGGTTTCTAATTTGGCCATTGTTGTTCTCATTTTCTAAAATAACTTTACCTTTGCGTGTTTACACACAATATATAGTAACGTGACTCATGAGAAATCGTTATCGCAGTAATTCCGATTCGTCTACAATGACATACATACATCACAAACAAAAACGAAACAGAAATGTGTTGATTGGTTATTAATATGTTATTAGGATAAAAGCAAATGACACACGTTTATAGAAATTTCCGTTCCAAATATTGTGGTAAAGTTTATTGTTGATGATTTTTTATTAACAAATCATGGCATTGGTTATAATAACTTTAATTTCGTGCCACACCTCATCAAAATAATGAACAAAAAATTTCGGAAAAAAACTCGACAAATATTTAAGCTATTTTCTTTCTTTTGATTACGATTTTACCATGAAAGAATTAACAAAAAAGGGGATGTTTGCGAGTATTTTCATTGATGTATTGATTACTGGAGGAGTTTATTTCAAATTGAAATCTAAACTGACGACATAATCCGAAAAACCGCAAAGTCAAGGAGTTCAAAACTAGCTCAGTCTACGACTGGAAATATGTAATCTGATCTGACGAATACAAATTCAACCGTTTCAATCTGGAGGAGGACATTATATCCGCTTAGAAGACATTTAAAGGATTGCTTTACGTGGTGGGACCTTGGACCGATGTTTCAAAATTAGTTCTATGATTTGGATGTTTGCAACATTATTGGTCGATTTTATGTCATTCTCTCTATATTTCAATTGAGGTTATGCCAACTTATTTTCGAAGTCGAATTTAAAAGTGAGATGAAGGCGGACTATTTTCGAGAATAGCTGGATTTTACAAACTTGTGAGATGCCCTTCTAAAGTTTCCGACGAAAAATGCCTTCCAAATATGATGTGGTCATATTTGATAATATAATAATGAAAAGAGTTTTTGGAGACTTAAAAAAATATCTTAGTGAGCGAATTTCCAATTAATAAAATGCCTTTACAAAATCTTGACCTCAATTCAAATGAACATTTGTCGTCAATATTGAAGAGCTCTTTAGTGATATTGGTTATCGCAGCAGTAGATGCTCATATGTAAAATATCCTTTAGATAGAATAGTCATAGCATCTTCGGAGAACCATTGAAATGGAATCGGACGAAATTAATTAACTATATTAAAACAACCCATACACATACCAATCTGAAATTTATGAAAAATTGTATGTCAATCATCGAGCACAATATATATATAAGATCTATATATAAATGGACTTGTATGAACAACGGTGGCATCCACCATTTGGTATGCTGCAACACAGTGCGCTATCCAAAATCCATCTGGACACACAATCCAATACATTTTATTCTATGTTACTTAGTACATCCTTTTGATGAAATTGGACGAAGATATATGTGGAAGCTATATCCAATCTTGAAACGTCTTCAATCCAATACGCTATGTAATATTTCATGTAAAGCGAATAGTTATAGGCTTCTCCATTTACACCATATGCATAAAATCGGACAAAAATATATGAGGGCGATATATTTACATCTGAACCGATTTCAATAACAAAATATCGTGTAAATAAACATATTTAAATCTGAACCATTTTTAACTTAACAAAAGCATTCTAGACTGAATTCTATATTCGCTGCTAAATGTCGTGAATATAGAATAAACAGAGACTCACCTGTCCGATACTTACATTAATTCGGACGAAAATATATATGGGAGCTATATCTAAATCTGAACCTATTTCAACAAAACTTCGCATACATCAATATGGACTTAATTCAGTAAAGTGTGAAAAATAGCGTCTTAATCGGACATATATTGGGAGTATAGTGCTCCATTTACATAAAATTGGATAAAGCTATATATGGAAGCTATATCTAAATTTGAACCAATTTCAACTAAACTTCACGGACATCAACCTGCAGTAATTTCAATACGAATGTCAACCTGTAGTAACTTCAATACGCTGTGCAAAATGTTGTCCCAATCGGACAAACATTGACAGTATGGCGCACAATTTTCATAAAATCGGTGGAAACTATATATGAGAGCTATATCTAAATCTGAACCGATTCCAACAAAACATCGCATGTACTAATATGGACCTAATTCAGTACTCTCAATCGGCCCAATATTGGGAGTTTGGTGCACAATTTTACAAATCTGAATTGATTTTCTCTAATTTCAATAGGGTTCGTCGTTGAGCCAAATAGGTGACATGTGCCAAATTTCATACATGGACGGACGGACAGATGAATATGCATAAATCGCCTCAGAAAGTGATTATATGCATATTTTCAAAAGGAACCATGGGTCTATCTGGATTCATTTTGCCTGTTACAAGCATATGCACAAAGACATAATACCCTGTATTACAGTGTGGTTAAGGGTAAAAAATATTAATTTTTTTTCTAGCGGAGATCCTCAACAGTTCCTCTTTCTCTACATGACATTTTTTTGGGAACATTTACTCCATAATATGCAAATTTATGCATTTACACAGAAAGGTCTTGATATTGACCGAACAGTCCTTCTAGTTAGTTGGCCAGATTACCTACCTCTTATTATTCCTTGGCCATATTTCCTTCTACGCGTTAAATTTGTGATGTTCGGGTCATAACTGTGGCCTTTAGAGCGACCAGAAAACAGACAAAAACAAAGTTTTTGTTACAATTCATTCGTAAATACTAAGCAATCATTACCATTTATCCACAAACCGTAATAGAAGCAATATTTCGTGAAGGTTGGTCCATAACTGTGGCCTGTATCGTGTTTACAAATTATAATGGAAAGATGGACAGACACACAGGTCTAGTTCGACTTAGTTAGTCGAGATAAATATTTTTTAATACCATAGAGTTTTGGTAGACATAAAAAGTCTATATACCCTAGACCTATATTGAGAGAAGGTATTTTCCTCAATTGGACTTGAAAAAATTAGGTTCGAGTCGTACTCTAGTGATGTTCTGTAATTTTATGTTTTTTCATTGTGATGACTATCTAAAAGTCCTGAAGAAGACTTTCTAAATATGTTGTGAATGCCTATCAAGATCGTCCTTATTTTCTAACTTGTTTTGAGGATGACAATCAAAATATCTATGTTATGAGAGTCATATTGTCGGACGGGACCGACAATATGATACCCTTCACCACTTTGTGTACATACAATAGATGCTCATGTGTACAATATCCTGTATGTTGAATAGATATAGTATCTTCGGAGAACCATTGGATTGGAATCGGACGAAATTATATGCCTTAACTACCTTGATAATTGAACATATCTAAAATAATCCATACACATACCATTCTGAAACCTATGAAAAATTGCATGTTAATCGGGCAGAGCTATATGTAAATCTGAACTGATTGCAACAGAACTTCCCATAAAAATTAGTCTCAATCGGACAAATATTGGGAGTTTGGTGCATCATTTAACTTAAATCAGACGAAAATATATGGGTGCTATATCTAAATCTGAACCGATTTTCTCTAATTTCAATAGGGTTCGTCCTTTGGCCAAATAAGTAGACTGTGCCCAATTTAATCAAAATGGGATCATAAATGCGATCTGTACTTTGTTTAAAATTTAAAATGCACAGACAGACATACAGAAGACATCTCAAAGAGTGATTCTATGCATATTCTCATAAGGAATTCGTTTACTTTTGTCTGTTACAAATATACGCACTAAGACATAATACCCTGCTCCACATTGTAGTGAAGGGTAAAAATAAAGACATAATTTTAGAATCTTCGACGTACTAAAGAAGGGTTCCGCACTATTTTAGGTATTTTGAATGCACATATCATGGTTGAGGGAATACAAATTTCGTCATTAACAACGTTTTTATTTGTCCAACAACTAGTTAGTTTTTCAAAAAATATTTTTATGTTTCTGAAACTTCAATACACTTAGTCCAACGCTTGGAAACAAGTTAAAGTCACTGGGAGCTAAATCAGAAGAATAAGGTGGGTGGCAAAGCAACTTGTACTTTAATTCGTTGATTTTAGCCATTGTTAAAACACCCTTGTGCGCTGGTGTTTTGTCTTGAAGAAAAATTATTTTTTTTGTGCTGTAAGCCAGGACGTTTTTCTTGAATTTGTACATTTAATTGATCCAAAAGGTTGCAATAGTCTGAGTTTATTATTTTACCCTATGCAGATAGTCAATCAATAAAATGCCTTTGAAGTCCCAAAAAACGTTGCCATAACCTTATCAGCTGATTGAATTGTTTTTGCCTTCTTTGATCGACTCTTAACAAATGCGGGACCCATCTTGCAGAAAGCCTTTTCATCTGTAGTTATTCACGCAAAATTAAATGGATTCGATCATTTGAGATGCCCATGATATTAGCGATTTCATATCATGCACTTTGGTGCAAGATATGGAATTTTGTTGTTATTGCTGTTACTTTTACATATGAAGGAGCCTAACCTAACACACCTAACACATTCACCGTATCATTGAATTTCTTGTCCCGATAGACTTTTTATATGTAAATTTTTTGAACGCTTGTTTCTATATGAAGGAGTTGCCAGATCGAAAAATTTAACATTTGTTCATAACAGAAATGGAAGTTTCCCTCGTAGACATACTTTTATTAAATCTTTCTCTAGTCCAAAGATGAGTTCTTTGTGTACTGTATTGAATGGTATGCAACATATTTACGGTCTCATGCTGAGGGTGACAAGTTTCATCTAGTTTTATGTGGATCTTTTAAAGAATATTTTTGAAGAACTATGTCGCCTATAAATGTAGGTTTTATTATATTTATATTTATATAGAATGGTATGCAACATATTTATGGTCTCATGCTGAGGGTGACAATTTTCATCTAGTTTTATGTGGACCTTTAAAGAATATTTTTGAAGAACTATGTCGCCTATAAATGTAG
This sequence comes from Musca vetustissima, assembly GCF_032173495.1. Taxonomy (NCBI): domain Eukaryota; kingdom Metazoa; phylum Arthropoda; class Insecta; order Diptera; family Muscidae; genus Musca; species Musca vetustissima. Next base: position 79,754 of record NW_026877765.1, on the reverse strand, counting down.
GTTTTATTATATTTTGACTTTAGTATCATTGACTTTTTATTATCTTGACTTGAATATTTTTGTGCGAATATTTTGCGAGTTAATATCGTGTTAAGTTATGCGACTTATAAGGGTAAATGTTTTTAAGCTGGATATATATATATATATACAGTGGTGGTCACTCAATTAAAACATTTATTGTGGTAAACTTTTTTTTAGCAGCCCTCGATTCGTTTGAAGTATTTTGGAAAATTTTTTAATTCAGAACACTTCGATATACTGCACTTAAGAGATTTAGTGTGAAAATAGTATATTATTGCATGCAATTTTTCCATAAATAACGGTTTTTATGAAAATTCATCGACTTTGAAGTGGCCACATAATTAAAACTTTGTGCGATTTTCTACTTTACTGCATTTTTTTGAAAATATTTTTTTTTAAATCTCTTTAATTTTGGTAAATTATGTAAATTAAGCACCGATAAAATCATTTACAGAAATATGCTGCTGTGTTCCAGAATCTTCTACTCGTCAACATAGGCGTTGATCTCTGTTCGTTTCGTTGTGACTGATATATTTTTTGATAAAATATATTCTGTACAACTTGAACAATCGATTCGATATAATAAATGCCAATATCAATTGTTATTTTCTCACATAGTGCAAAAATATTCCGGCCTTCTTCAATAAAGGCTATCGAAGTTGAATCGTTCCTTTAAGTTAATTCCCATTTTTTTGAGTTATTATTTCAAATACTTATTTATTTTGAGAATTATTTATTGTCTTCTACTAATTCTAGCAATTTCTGGTGCATTCGGACCTTTATTTTCTATAATAAGGGTGATTTTCTGAAAATTAGGTGTACTGTACAATTTTTTTGGGCAATTTTGATAGATCTTACAGATATTTTCAAAAAAAAAAAAAAAAAAAAAAATTCTGTAAATGATTTTATCGTTGCTTAATTTACATAACTTACCTAAATTTAAGTGATTGTTTAAAAATATTTTCAAAAAATGCAGTAAAGTAAAACAAGTGAAAAAGCTTTAAGTTCGGCCGGGCCGAACTTTGGATACCCTCCACCATAGATATACTGACAGGTACTAGAAATGAAAATATAGGGAACATACCAAAAAGTGGATTATTTAAACCATAAAAATTTTAATGGATAAATATACCCTCATAATACAAATTGCAGAATATTTTAATGGATAAATATACCCTCAGCCTTTGGCTAATAAGGGTGTATACACATTAACACGGTGAAAATGTGCCTTTTCGAAATATTGGTTCTAGACCCCATCCGCTTTAGAAAATTTTGATTTCATCCAAACTTTGCCCATCTTATTATTTCTTCCAAACCTAGTTCAAATTCGAAGATGGGGAATATCGGTTCACTCCTTCTGGAACCTCCACACAGGGGCTAGATCTAAATGCGGTTATAGTTCATTATCGAACCTTACGTTCTAATTTTTAATCTAGCTATCCTCCGCAGGTGAAATGTTTACAACAGAGTCTTAGAATCAAATTCAAATCGCGGAACAAATCAGATAACTATTTTAATATAAATCAGATAACTATTTTAATATAAAAAAGGGGGTTATATGCGGGACTACCCCAATATGGGGGCGAATATTAATAATTTTTGGTAGGGAGATTTGTTACCATATACGACTACAAAATACCAAATTGCAGCGAATTCGGTTGAAAAACGCGCTCAAGAACCCCAAAATACCGAAAATTGGGGGTACCCGAAAATATGGACCTATATTTGTGGATATATTTTGTACCTATTAAGAACTCAAAATACTAAATTACAGCTAATTCGGCGGAAAAATACGAGCAAAACCCCCAAAATACTGCGAATTAGGAGGTACCGTTATATGGGGGCTACCAGAAAAAGTGGACCTATATTTATAATTTGTTGTGGTGATATTAAGTACCCAATAAGAACCCAATGTAGCAAATTTCAGCGAATTCGGTTGAAAAACGCGCTCAAGAACCCCAAAATACCGAACATTTGGGGGTACCATTATATGGGAGCTATGCCTAAACGTGGACCCATAAAGCCCATCTTCGAACTTGACCTGCCTGCAGACAAAAGACGACTCTATGCAAAATTTGGCGATCTATCTCCATTCGTTTAGACGCTAGAGTGATTACAACAGACAGACGGACAGACAGACAGACGGACATGGCTATATCGTCATAGAATATTACGCTGATCAAGAATATATATACTTTATAGGGTCGGAAATGATTATTTCGATGTGTTACAAACGGAAAAACAAAACTAATATACCCTCCATACTATGGTGGAGGGTATAAAAAGGGGGTTATATGGGGACTACCCCAAAATGGGGGCGAATATTAATCATTTTTGCTAGGGAGATTTGTTACCATATACGACTACAAAATACCAAATTGCAGCGAATTCGGTTGAAAAACGCGCTCAAGAACCCCAAAATACCGAAAATTGGGGGTACCCTTATATGGGGGCTATCCGAAAATATGGACCTATATTCATAATTTTTTGTGGATATATTTTGTACCTATTAAGAACTCAAAATACTAAATTACAGCTAATTCGGCGGAAAAATACGAGCAAAACCCCCAAAATACTGCGAATTAGGAGGTATCGTTATATGGGGGCTACCAGAAAAAGTGGACCTATATTTATAATTTGTTGTGGTGATATTAAGTACCCAATAAGAACCCAATGTAGCAAATTTCAGCGAATTCGGTTGAAAAACGCGCTCAAGAACCCCAAAATACCGAACATTTGGGGGTACCATTACATGGGAGCTATGCCTAAACGTGGACCCATAAAGCCCATCTTCGAACTTGACCTGCCTGCAGACAAAAGACGACTCTATGCAAAATTTGGCGATCTATCTCCATTCGTTTAGACGCTAGAGTGATTACAACAGACAGACGGACATGGCTATATCGTCATAGAATATTACGCTGATCAAGAATATATATACTTTATAGGGTCGGAAATGATTATTTCGATGTGTTACAAACGGAAAAACAAAACTAATATACCCTCCATACTATGGTGGAGGGTATAAAAATCACACAATGTTTTAATTAGGTGGCCACTTCATAGTCGATGTATTTTCATAAAAACCGTTATTTATGGAAAAATTGCATGCAAAATTTTCTATTTGCACACTAAATCTCTTAAGTGCAGTATATCGAAGTGTTCTGAATTAAAAAAAAAATCAAAAATACTTCAAACGAATAGAGGGCTGATCAAAAAAATGTTTACCACAATAAATGTTTTAATTACGTGATCACCACTGTATATATATATATATATATATATTAGCTGGATATATATGACCCTATAAAAGTGGATACAATTATTCCATTACCTCCTAGGTGGATCCATTCGTTTTTATTGACAGCCCTCAATTTACACCGTTAGAACATAAACAACAATATATGTACTTCATTATTTGTTTGGTGCTATATATTTCGAAGGTATACAGAAGTATATAATACCACATTCTCATATCTCTCAGATATTAATCTTATTTGTTAAATATATCAGACCAAATTCCTTAATATTCATCAATTTACATTTCGGATTCCCTCACTCTTTACATGTGATTATTATCTGATATTCGAAAATGATCCAATATTTTTCTGCTTTCATATCAATGATTCTGAATATCTAAGCAAAACCGAGAACATCACAATAATAACTTACTCTATTAACATATTTCCATAGTAAAATATATTATCACATTTACATTAATTTACTTACTCATATTTCTACGGTACACAAAAGAAAAAACCAAATAAATTCCATTGTCATACTATTGTCCATTGTCTATTTAATTCATAAAAAATATTGTGTGACATTCTTGTGCTTATACAATTTCATTTCGACCTTGCGGTTAATGTGCAGATAACTGTATTAATACATTTTTCTACTTCGTCTTTTATTTCCTCCTTGCTACCAATAAGAGGGTACCATTGCCAGCTGGAACAGGTGAAGTGGGTAAGAGATTTATGAACCCTGAAAGAATCTGACATCAACCTTAATAAAGTTTATGTTTTTGTTGTTGTTGCTTGCTCTCTCTCTCTATCCACATATATTTATTTTTTCTTTTTTGTTGCTTTTTTCCAGATTTACAGCTTTTGTCATTTTATTATTACAAACAACAACAAGAAAATTCTTTGGTTATTATTATTATTTATCCAAGAGAATACATATGGACAAACAGACAGGCACACACACTCACTCACACCCGAACACTCATTTATACAAAGAATCGAACACAAATATTCAAACTTAATACCTTTTTGTCATAACAACATAACGAAAATGTAGCAGAGTGTGTTCGTTCGGTATTTTCATTCTTTCGTTATTCATAGTCACCATATCCTCTGAGTATGGTCTTACGATTCGGTTCAAAACTATTCTGAGAAAAAAGAACTCAAATGAAACAAACAAACAATAGCGTTGAGAGGATGAATAACCAATTCCACTTGCAATTACTTGGAAAACGTTCACTTTTCGCAAAACCGTGTGATGTGAATGGTGACAAAGAGTGTGGTTGGGTGGTGGCGGGGGAAGAGTAGTGGTGTTGGGAAAATAACAAAACATAAAACGCCAAACTAAAGAAAATCTACTACTCAGACTGAATGTATTCATATGAAAACATACACAATTCTTGGTATTATTTGTAGATGGAATCTATGCGGACATAACTATGTGTATATTAGGGTGGTCAAGAGATACATCGTTTGTCTTTCGATTTTGATTTCGTTAAATCAAAATAGAAAGCAATAAGCGGAGCAATATATTCGGACGGGGTCGACCATACGATCCTACAAAACTACCACGGAACTCTAACTTTCTGCGGATGTTTATTCCGACTATATATCGTGTTACCAGCACCACTTCTTTCAGGAGTAAATATATTCGCTGTAGAATACACATTTTGTCATTTTTCACACAAAAGTCAAGGTCCATTGACCGATCTTTATGAAAACAGGTATGCTTATTCTTTGGCCCGATCCCCTTCTCCATGTAAAATTTCGCGATGTTTGGACCATAATTGCGGCCTCTAGAGCGACCATAAAAACAGACAAAAATTAAGTATGAAATGGACCATTTCATTCCCTAAATATTATCCGATCTTTACCAAAAACAATAGGGGTCTTCATTGGCCAGAACCCATCCTACATGCAAAATTTCGTGATCCATAACTGTGGCCTATATCGTGTTTACAAATTTTAATGGACGGACGGACACACATGTCTAGATCGACTCAGCAATTCGAGATATGACGATCGGTATACTTAAAAGAGGGTCTAGGACCAATATTTCGCGGCATTGCAAACTTTTGGGGCTGCACTAAGCTATAATAACCTGAAAACATAGATGTGTAGAGTATAAAAATTATAGAAATCTTGCAAAAATAAAACCCTATCTTATGACGAGTGTATAACACCTAGCCAAGATGATATCAGAATATCAATCAATCGGCTGAAGAATAATTAAGCAGCAGGTGCAGATGGGTTTCAAGCCGAACTATATAAGACCGGTGGTCAGATGCTGATCAGGAGCATGCACCAGCTGATTTGTACAATTTGACTAGAGAAATGCATGCCCAATGATCGGAACCTCAGCATCGCATATAAAGTGCTATCCAGAATGTTGTGTGAACGAATGATGGCAATAACAATATTTGATCATACCAATGCGGCATCAGACCTGGCAAATCCACCATAGACCACATTTTTATACCCTTCACCACACTGTGGTACAGGTTATTATGTCTTTGTGCATATGTTTGTAACAGGCAAAATTAATCACTTTCTGAGTCGATCTATGCATGTCCGTCCGTCCGTCTGTTGATGTTAAATTGTAAACAAAGTACAGGTCGCATTTATAATCCGATTTGGCTAAAATTTGGTACAGCTCATTTATTTGGCCCAAGGACGAACCCTATTGAAATTGGGACAAATCGGTTCATATTTAGATATAGCTCCTATATAGTTTCGCCCGATTTTTGGTAAATGGTGCACCAAAGTCCCTCAAAATCTTTCGATTTGCACGAATTTTGGCATAGCGTACTGAATTATGTCTAGAATGACGTGTGCTAAGTTTTGTGAAAATCGGCTCAGATTTAGATATAGCTCCTATATATAGTTTCGCCCGATTTTTGGTAAATGGTGCTCCAAAGTCCCTCAAAATCTTTCGATTTGCACGAATTTTGGCATAGCGTACTGAAATAAGTATAGAATGATGTGTGCTAAGTTTTGTGAAAATCGGTTCAGATTTAGATATAGCTTCCATATATAGTTTCGCCCGATTTTAGGTAAATGGTGCACTAAAGTCCTTGAAAATCTTTCGATTTGCACGAATTTCGGCACAGCGTACTGAATTAAGCCTAGAAAGACGTGTGCTAAGTTTTGTGAAAATCGGTTCAGATTTAGATATAGCTCCTATATATAGTTTCGCCCGATTTTAGGTAAATGGGGCACTAAAGTCCCTTAAAATCTCTCGATGTGCACGCATTTTGGCATAGCGTACTGAATTATGTCTAGAATGACGTGTGCTAAGTTTTGTGAAAATCGGTTCAGATTTAGATATAGCTCCTATATATAGTTTCGCCCGATTTTTGGTAAATGGTGCACCAAAGTCCCTCAAAATCCTTCGATTTGCACGTATTTTGGCATAGCGTACTGAATAAAGTCTAGAATGATGTGTGCTAAGTTTGTGAAAATCGGTTCAGATTTAGATATAGCTTCCATATATAGTTTCGCCCGATTTTAGGTAAATAGTGCACTAAAGTCCTTGAAAATCTTTCGATTTGCACGAATTTCGGCACAGCGTACTGAATTAAGTCTAGAAAGACGTGTGCTAAGTTTTGTGAAAATCGGTTCAGATTTAGATATAGTCCCTATATATACTTTCGCCCGATTTTAGGTAAATGGGGCACTACAGTCCCTTAAAATCTCTCGATTTGCACGAATTTTGGCACAGCGTACTGAATTTAGTCTAGAATAATATGTACTAAGTTTCGTGAAAATCGGTTCAGATTTAGATATAGCTCCCATATATAGTTTCGCCCGATTTTATGTAAATAGTGCACCAAAGTTCGCATATATCTTTCGATTTTGGGATAACGTACTGAATTTAATATAGAATGATGTGTGCAAAGTTTCGTGAAGTTAATATAAATTAATATCTGATAAGTTTCCTTGATATCGGTTTAGATATAGATATAGCACAGCTTCCATATAATTTCGACTTTAGGATACATATGCTGAATATACCCAAGGTGGTGAAGGAAAGTAGTAAAGTCGGACTGGGCCGACTATATGATACAGTCGGCCGACTTTACTACATTCCTTACTGGTTATACTGTGTCACATGGAAGAGACCCAAGAAAAACATATTAACACAATCTACCTATAAGTAAAGCCGCATTCGGCAGCCCTATCCGCTCAGAAGGGTTTTAATGCCATGTATGCGTTCGGTATTCCTGAAAAAAATTAATACGGCTATACAGGATGACTTTAACCGTTGAACTTGCGCCAGTTAAAGCTTGGAGCTTTGAGACAGTCAGGGAATACATTCACCTCGGTACCGCCATAAACAAAACAAATGACATTAGTTTTGATATTCGAGAAGGACAGTGTTGGCTAACCGATGCTAATATGGTCTAAGTAAGCAATTTAAGAACAATACCACCTCTCGTCAGACTCACAAACTCACACTCTACAAGACACTTGTAGAGTAACTTCGGGTAATGTGGACTATGCGTTTAATGTGGACCACCCCCATACTTTGAAAATGCTTGAAATATGACAATGGCGCCATGATATGCGAGGGCAGTTCGAAAAGTTCTTAGCCTATCACATAAAGCGAGGCAAAAACAGAAACAGGTTAAATGTTTTGGAAACTTCCATCTCTGTTATGAACACATGTTAAATTTTGTTTCGATCTGGAAACTTCTTCATATAGAAACAGGTGTTCAAAAAAGACGCATCCTCAATTTTTTACAATGGAAAAGAAATGCGTGCTTTCATTGTAAAACCTGTAAGGAAAGTAGTAAAGACGGACTGGGCCGACTATATGATACCCTTCACCACTTTGGGGATATTCTACATGTGTATCCTAACAATTTCATGTAAATGCTCCCTCGATTGAACATACGCAGGCCTTTCTGCAACTTATGCTAAATTTAATCTCATTCGGACAGATTTATAGTCATTTGTCTACAATGGGACAAATTAATGGAAATCGATTTATATCAAATTTAATATACCCCATTCGGTATGCAGCACTGTTAAAAAATTAATATCAATCAGACACCTGTTCTAAGCTATGTCTGCATCTGCCATTCAACAAAACACAATAACTTCATTCTAGTCTCAGTTTGATACGTTGTGCAACATTTCGTGTCAAGAGGACAAACATTCGGAGTTTGGTGCACCATTTACATTAAATCGGGCGAAAATATATATGGGAGCTTTTTCTAAAACTATACCGATTTTCGTGAAATTTTACACACATCGTTCTCGAATTAATTCATACGCCATACCACATTTCATGCAAATCGAAAGATAAATAAGAGCTTTGGTACATCATTTACGTAAAATCGGACGGAGCTATATGTAAATATGAACGGATAGCATACATTATTCCGGACTTAATAAAGTACGATATTCCAAATTTCGTATACATCGAAAGATATATAGGAACTTTGGTGCACCATTTATATTAAATTGGAGGAAAATATAAATGGGAGCTATATCTTAATATGAACCGGTTTTCACGAATCTTAGCACACATCATTCTACACTTATTTCAATACTCTAAGCAAAATTTCGTGCAAATCGAAAGATAATAGAGACTTTGGCGCACCATTTACATAAAATCGGACGAACATATATATGGGAGCTGTATCTAAATCTGAATCGATTTTTTGAAAACTTAACACACATAATTTTTGCCGTAAATCATTAGGCTGTGCAAAATTTCGTGCAAATCGAAAGATATATAGTCTTTGATACATCATTTACATTAAATCGAACGACAAAATTTATGGGAGCTATTTATATATCTGAATCGATTTTCTCGATATAGGGTCTATATATAGGGTCTTTGGTACATCATTTACATTAAATCGGACGAAAATATATATAGAAGCTATATCTAAATCTGAATCGATTGGAACAAAACTTGACATACATCAGTCTGGACCTAATTCAGTACTCTGTGCAAAATTTTTTCGAAATCGGAAAAAATATTGGAAGTTTAATGCATCATTCACATAAAATCGGACGAAAATATATATGGGAGCTATATCTAAATCTGAACCGTTTTGAACAAAACATGACATACATCAGTCTAGACCTAATTCAGTACTCTGTGCAAAATGTTGTCTCAATCGGACAAATATAGGGAGTTTGGTGCATCATTCACATAAAATCGGACGAAACTATATATAAGAACTATATCTTTATCTAAACCGATTCCATCAACACTTGGCATACATCAATCTGGATCTAATTCAGTATGCTTCGCAAAATTTTGCCTCGATCGGATAAAAATTTATTGTTTGGTGCATCATTTAGGTAAAATCGGAAGAAAATATATATAAGAGCCATATCTATATTTGAATCGATTTTCTCCAATTTCGATAGGGTTCGTCCTTGAGCCAAATAAGTGACCTGTGTGAAATTTCATCCAAATCGGATCATAAATGCTACTTGTACTTTGCTCACAAAAATACATGGACGGAAGGACATGTCTAAATCGACACACAAAGTGATTCTCTGTATATTCTCAAAAGGAACCGTGGGTCTATTTTGATTAATTTTGTCTGTTACAAACATATGTACAAAGAAATAATACCCTGTACCACAGTGTGGTGAGGAGTACTAAAATTGATCAATAGTTGTGGGGTATCCCGATAAACCGGTACCACTTTTATTCGAAATTTTTAACATTTTGGATCTGTTTTTTTTTTAACCAAAAGGGCTCTAATTTGGGATTTTGCTTTACGGTCTGTGATAACTCCTCCAAAAATTATAAATAACGGCCTTTGCTTCTTTTTCAGTATTTAGCAAATTGTTGGAATGTTTTTTTCAACAAATGGGTTCTAATTTGAGATTTTGTGTTCCAATGGGGGTTTTTCAACCAACTTGGCAAAAATATAATTTTGTTTCTCAACTCGACCTACCAAAAATGTTCAATGTGGGTCCACGTTTTGGAATTGAGCCCACATAACAGTACAACCAATTTGTGAAATATTTAGAGTAGGACTACGATGTGGCTGTAATTTCGCACATTATTGGGTGAACAAATTCTAATATAAGACCATATTTTTACCAGGACCCTCCAAGGGGAGTCACGAGTCATTTTCGGCACGTTCAAGTTCCTAGGACAATTTTTTTTGTATTTCGTTTTCTTTTGGTCGTAATTTAACCCGGTATAGACTCCAAATATAAAAGTCCCGGTCAAGTTTAGGTATTTGTATTGTCCACATAACGATTGAGGATATAAAAAATTCAGTTCAACAGAATATTTAAATTTGGACCAACCGGTTTTTTACGACGAGAGGCAAGTACGCTTCATATCTCAATCTTAAAATGTTGCATGTTTTTGAAATACCGCAAATATCTCCAACAAATTCAACATTTTATTTCATTCCACCCCAATAATCCCATTATATATAGCGTGCATGTCTCTCTACTGTATTGAGTCGAGTTCACTGGTACCATTGTCGATTTATTCTCATTCTTCTTTATACCACTATTATTATTGTTATTGTAAGTGTGTATGTGTGTTTGTCGGTGTGTCGGTGTTCGTGTTATAGTTTGTTCTGCACTGCAGTCATTTTGTCGACTTTTATTTGCCATTTCAACGATTTTACAACTTTAGTGGCGCCGAGCATAATCCTAAAAACGCCCCGTTAATACAACTCACCATACCAACGATGTTCGTGTTCGTTCGACGTCGAAAAAAAAAACGAAAACTATGGACGGAAGAACGAAAGTAAAGTAAGGTGGGATATTAAGTAACCTAGTGATTGTTCTTGTTGTAAAATGTAAAAACAAGAATGGAAAGTTATGATTAAATCCGAGGTTACATTTACTTATCGTGGGGTATTTTCGTTTTTATTTCCTTTAATTTTTTGAAAAGACCTTATAGTGTTGCGATTTTGAGTTGAATTTAAAATGACATTGATTACAAAGAAATGAAGAGAAATATTTCCTTATTTACCTTTTTTCAAGGGGAAACTAATTTTTCTTTGGTAATGACATCACGCTCGTCAACAATAAACAAATATCAGCAGCGCAAAATGTTCCCAGCATATCGACAGCCAAGTTATTTATGGTCATCGATTAAACATCTCACGCCATCAACCGTTTCCGTTGAGTTATGTATTCGGATTTTGGACAACAAATGTTGTCCATTCATTTCGTTACACATTTCAGCCACATAGTTGTAAGGGATTGTCGGTTGCCTGGCCATGGATTTTTTTTATCCTTCATAAATGACCTTTCAACTTGCAATTATTTACTACACTCCATCTTAATGGTCATAATAATAATATTGCGGATATTTTCATCATGTCTTCACTTGGCAAAAACATGGAATATAGCAGCAGAAGGCGAAGAAGAAGAATTACCAGCACCACCACCACCACTACCATCACAACAACAATATGCCAGAAACTATAATTTTGATTTTCACATCACATACCAAAACGTTTCGTCTTGCTCATTTCATTCCCCCCGCCTCACTAAACGGGAAACGAACAAAACAATGGCAATACCAACACCACCACCAACAACAATACCATGAGATATATTTAATATTTTTCTATCGTCCTGGTTTTTTTTTCCTCCACATTCCGGTGTTATCATTCTGGGTGATTATTCTTCCAATGGCGTCCTTTCGCTTTTGTGTCGTCTAGCATTCAGTTGTTGTTGTTCTTTTTCTACTTTGCTTGGTCTTTTTCCATTGCTACATGGCAACATTTCCTTATTTATTTCCAACTATTCTATTCATGTTGTTGTCGTTGTTGGCAGTGATGTGGCATTTTCCTTGTTATAGTTATTCCGGTGTCTATGTCTGTTTGTATTTTCAATAAAATAAAGAATTTTTTTGTATATATTACTCAGGCAAATATGTATAAACTAGCATACAAATACACTCACACACACACACTAATATACAACCTGACTGTCGAATAAGCTGACAGAGAAGAGGCGTACATGTGAACATTTAACATTCATATTGCCGCTGTAGAAAAATATAATTTTTATAGTCTTGCTGCCATTTGTTAAGACACGCAACGCCATTTCGGCGACGACGAATGTCATGAAATTGTAAACAATCAAGAAACATACACACATACATATATAAACTCATAACACACAGGAAGAAAAGTGAAGGATAAACGTGCAAAAACAACGTAAGTCTAATAAAAGGATATAGAAAATTTCTATTTTATATATCGAAGGTCAAAAGAATATAGAAGGACTTTCCGAAGGACTCTTGTTATACCCTACACAACTATGTTGTCAGAATAATTTAGCTTTGTGTGGCTCCAAGAGTTTGCAACAACGCCCCCAGACAGACACACCTTTTAGTAGGTATGATACACTCTACGGGCCACAGCTATGGACCAACCGTCGCGAATTTTTGCATGTAGGTCCGGGTTTGGTCTATTGTCTTCGGTGATGATCGGTTAATATTTAGGGGATGAAATGGACCAACAATTTATTTTTTGTTAGTTTTCTATAGGCTACAATTATGACCCGAACACCACGAAATTTTACAAAGCGAAGGGAATTTACCCACAGAATAAGCATGAATTTTTATGAAGATCGATGAATATACGGTTGGTTAAATGGACCCAGACGTTTGTACGAAAAATTACATTTGTATTCTATATATTTACTCCTGAAGGACAAATACCAAAGTTCCAAAGTTGTTAAATGGACTAATTCTATTGTGTAATGTAATGTCGTTATTGTTCACTGTGGGAAAACATGATTTGGAGAAAATGCCAGGGCAAGAAAGAGGAGCTGGTGGCCTCTAATCAGGTAAAAGGGTGCAAATATCGCAAAGTATTGCCCAGGCTCGAAATTAAGTTAAAGTTCAGTGGGATTTGTGTAGGTATCACATGGTCCGCCGCTTCCGTCTATACTGCTCCGTTCAGTTATTTCAATCCTGAAGCTCCTCTAAAGGATTTATCTTTGGAGTATGTATGAAGTTTTTTCTTCTATAAATGGGAGACCTTCGAAGCGTATTTGGTTTGGCAGACTACTAAAGTGTATTCTATAAGAAGTCTATATAATTAGAAAGCCTATATAAATAAAACTTCGTATATACAGACCAAATCTTTTGTATAACTACTACTACTAAGAAGTCTATAAATCCTTGCATAGGTCTTCCAGAACTCGCTTTGAAGCTTTTTATAGCCTTCACCAAACTGTGGTACAGGTGCACCATTTATATAGAATCGTACAGGGTACGATTCTATATAAATGGTGCACCAAAGTTCCTAAATATCCTTCTATTTGCACGAAATTTGGCATAGCGTACCGAATTAGGTCCAGAATATTGTGTGCTAAGTTCCGTGAAAATCGGTTCAGATTAAGATATAGTTCCCATAAATATTTTCGTCCGATTTTAGGTAAATAGTGCACCAAAGTCCCTATATATACTTCGAAATTTGGCATAGCGTACTGAAATAAAAATAGAACGATGTGTGTTACATTTCGTGAAAATCAGTTCAGATTTAGATATAAAGCTCCCATATGTATTTTCGTCCGGTTTAATGTAAATGGTTCACCAAAGTCCGATTTGACATAAATGGAGCACCAAGCTCCTAATGTTTGTCCGATTAAAACGGGTTTTTTTCTCTTTAGGAATGACACCAAAGACCCTCAGATGTTGATGAATAAAGTACGTAGATGGAACATCATATATGATTACACGCATGAACTCCTTGAATTCGTGGAACAACTACGAATGATGGCCGAGGTATTACGGGAGAATGTCGTAAGGTGGTTCCCCGCCAATAATCAACACTGCCAAGATTTTCTTCTTGCTCGCGCGTAAAGGGCGAAATCAGGAAGAAAATGCCAATACCTTATGCGTCATACCATCTGCAATGAGGATCAGAAAATTATGTTCCGGAACCTGTGGCACATTCGGGATTTTATCTCGTTGAAAGAACTGCTGCACATAACCGAGGATCTCGAGTGTTCTGTTTGACTTATTTGACAGGTACAATCATGAATCTATTCTAAAACCGCTTTTCACTGCTTTGGACAACAGGGGATTTTGCTGCACAGCGTCAGATTCGACAGGTGGTATTCTGTGCGGGCTTAAAGGGCAACATACCACAGGCTATTGCCGGTTTTCGTTTGGCAGACAAGTAGATTCGCCGGCGAATGTGTTCCAGCAACGGTCCGTAAATCATGTGAAAAGTTAGCCACTTCGGAACCGGACTAGTGGTCGTAACGTATGAGCTGCCCAGAAACGGTTAGGAAGCCCTTGAAGAGTCGATAACTCATATATATCTTAGCACGCCCCACTGTTGTAATAAACTCCCAAAGTTTGTCCGATTGAGACAACATTTTACAAAGCGACATGAATTATTTACAGATTGATGTACGTCAAGCTTTTTTTGAAATCGGTTCAGATTTTTCCTCCTGTATTTATGTAAATGACGCATCAAACTTCCAAAGTTTGTCACATATTTAATTCCGTCCGATGTCAAGGTCCTTGAAAAACACTACGTCTGTTACAGTAAAAATCTTAGTAGCATCTCTTGTATGTATCAAAAGTGGTGAAGGTCATCATATAGTCGGTCCCGTCCGACTTTTTTTACTTTCCTTACTGGTTTGAAATCGAGAGTTTGGAATTTAAATTTACAATAATATAAAATCAATCACTTAGCACATTAATTGTTGATTATTGGTTTTACCGGGTCAGTGTTCGAACTTATCAACAGTTATGTTTTTGATTCCGTTCACATTATTATTTGATAATAGCCTTTCTTTGAGCGCCAACAATATCTGCAAAATTGTGATTGATAGGAACAATGTCCCAACTTCTCATTATTAAACCCGCTTTTAACTGACTGGCCTAGTTATACCCTTCACTACAGTGTGGTACAGGGTATAATGCATTTGTGCATATATTTGTAACAGGCAAAAATAATCGAAATAGACCCATGGTTCCTTTTGAGAATATGTATAGAATAACTTTCTGAGTCGATTTATGGATGTCCGTCTGTCCGTCCACGTATTTTTGTTAACAAAGTACAGGTCGCACTTATGATCCGATTTGGATGAAATTTGGCACATGTCACTTAATTGGGCCAAAAACGAACCCTATTGAAAATTTGCACGAAATTTGGCATAGAGTACTAAATTAGGTCCAGAATGATGTGTGCTAAGTTTCGAGAAAATCGGGTCAGATTTATATATAGCTCCTATATATATTTTCGCCCGATCTGAGGTAAATGGGGCTCCAAAGTGCCTATATATCGTTCGATTTGTGGTGAAGGGTATCATATAGTCGGCCCAGTCCGACTTTACTACTTTCCTTACTGGTTTTTATTTCGTTTCATAGAGGTACACAATTCCCTGAATATTTGGGGCAACATTTTCGTGAAATTTGTCTGGTTAAACCCTTTAACATGATGTACATTAAAGTGGTGAACTCTTTATATGTGGTTAAACTTTATATAACTGCCTGCCCAGTTTTGAATTCGGTTCCCAGAGGAACATAGTTCCGGTTGGCATATCTGGCATATCTGGCTATCATCTTCGTGACGTATCCTCAAAATCTATTATGCTATTTTGGTGGGATACAAGACTTTTTAAGTTCCGATGTTTTCCATTGAAAAAATTATCGTAGGGTGAAGTTGTGTGGATTTACTGGCTAATGGTCATCCAGGTTCATTTGCTATTTTGACATACTTTCCTTGTTATAATATTTTAAAGCAAACACACAAAAAATACTCTTACAACAAAAATATAATTTAAATTCTCAATCCTCAACCGTATTCTGCAGCAGCAAATCTGCCACAGTCGGTCGACACTGTCATAATAATTTTTGGCAAGCTAAAAAAACTCGAAGTAACCCCCGAAAGAGTACCGGGAAACAATAGGGCTTCTTGAAAGTTGAGTTTTTAATTTTCATTTAAAAGTTCTGCGTATTTTGTTTCTGCTGTACAGGCAGCAACTACAACAGCAGCAGCAAAAAATTAAAACATAAGCTTTACATTTTCATCATAAAACAAAAGATGGAGACTGCATTACCACATTTCCCCAGAGAGGGGAAGGGACAATAGTTTTGCTTCTTCTTCTTTTTTTTTTTTTTGGAATTTTGAAGAACTTGTACTGGTGCAACAGTGCCAATGGCTGCCACAGCATCATCATCATCGTCGTCGTTGTCCTCCTTAGCATATGCCAGAAGAACTATAGTACAATGACTGTCAACGGGTTAGTTTTGTTGGTTGGACGAAGCCAACGGAGGATGTGGAGGGGACAGAAATTAAAACTTATTTAGTTAGTACTTTCATTCTTTTTCTTTCTATGTTCGTATTTCAAAAATACATTTCTTGACGAAATTCTCTCTCTGACTGTTTTGAAGTTTTTTTTTTCCATTTCAACACTGGTGTGAAATATTTCTGCTGGCCAAATTAAGTTGTTCCCGTAATTTCCTAAAGAATTTTAAAGAGAGAGAAAAAAACAACACGAGAATTCTTGGCACCATATTCAATTTTCGAAATGGTATATAATTCTCCAACATAACCGCTAACACATTCACATCGGAGATGCGGATTTATTTTTGCTGTTATGATTACGCACATGTTCGTATTTAAAAAGTTGCATGTATTTGTGTCAAACATTCAGATGTACTCATGTTGTCTGGGTGTGTGTGTGTGTGAGATTGTGTGTTGCGGAATGCGGAATCTACTAATGTATGTGGCGCCAAGAGTCTGCTGACAGTCTAGGAATTGAAATCGTCCTTCATTGTCCTTTATTATTTATGGTTGGAAATATTCAAATGTTAGGACAACAATAACCTTGTCAATTTAAGGATGCGATGCGGAACTTAAAGGCCATGAAGATAATATAATTGGTAGGTTTTTGTTAGAAAAAACCAGTAAGGAAGTAGTAAAGTCGGACGGGGCCGACTATATGATACCCTTCACCACTTTGGGTATATTCAACAGATGAATTTTAACAGACTTCGGATTTTTAAAGGACCAGTAAAATGAAATTGGACCCATAAACATGTCTTTCTGCAAACTATACGAAATTTTTCATTTGGTCAGATATAGAGTTGATTCTTTTCAATGGGACAAAATTATGTAAATCAATTTAAAGCATATATCAATCGGATACCTGTTGATTATTTGAATACATATCTGATAAACATGAGGAGTTTGGTGCGCCATTTGCTTCAAACCGGACGAAAATATGTATAAAAGCTATATCGAAATCTAAGCCCATTTCATCGAAACTTGTCACAGAATATCGCCCATATTTTGAGTTCTTGGTGCAGCATTTAGTTAAAATCGGGAGAAATATGTATGGCAGCTCTATCCAAATTTGAACCGATTAAATAAAACTTTCCACATGCTAGGTAATATAAACTATATAACTTTGGGTCTTTGGCGCACATTTTACTTAAAATCTGACGAAACTATATATAGCAACTATATCTAAATCTGAACCAATTTCAAGAAAACTTGCCACACGTTATTTCATAATAACTTCAATAAGTTGTGCAAAATTATGTGCCAATCGGACCCACCTGTGAATTCGGTGCAGCATTTATATCTAACTTATAGGTTATACTAAGTTCATTACGAACGATATATATGGACGGAAATGCATATGAGAGCTATATCTAAATCTGGAGCGATTTTCAGGAAACATAACACACATCAATCTATACTTCATTCAGTACGATATGCCAAATTTCGTGCAAATCGAAAGATATATAGGGACTCTGATGCACTATTTATCTAAAATCGGACGAAAATATATATGGGAGCTATATCTAAATCTGAACCGATTTTCACGAAACTTAACACACATCATTGTAGACTTTATTCAGTACGCTGTACCAAATTTCGTGGAAATCGAAAGACATATAGGGACTTTGGTGCACAAATTACATAAAATCGGACGAAAATATATATGGGAGCTATATCTAAACCTTAACCGATTTTCAGGAAACTTAACACACATAATTCTAGACCCAATTCATTATGCTGTGCCAAATTTCGTGCAAATCGAAAGATATTTAGGGATTTTGGTACACCATTTTCCTTAAATCGAACGAAAATATATATGGGAGCTATATCGACCTATAAACCGATTTTCAAGAAACTTAACACACGTCATTCTAGACCTAATTCATTACGCTCTGCCATATTTCGTGCAAATCGAAAGATATATAGGGCCTTTGGTGCACCATTTACATTTAATCGTACAAAGATATATATGGTAGCTATATCTGAATCTGAACCGATTTGCATGAAACTTAACACACGTCATTCTAGACCTAATTCATTACGGTGTGCCAAATTTCGTGCAAATCGAAAGATATAGAGGGAAAATATATATGGGAGCTCTATCTAAATCTGAACCGATTTTTCACAATTTCAATAGGGTTCGTCCCTGGGCCAAATAAGAGACTTGTGCCAAATTTCATCCAAATCGGATCATAAATGCGACCTGTACGTTTTTACAATTTAACATCTACAGACGAACGGACGGACATGTATAAATCGACTTAGAAAGAGATTCTATGCATATTCTCAAAAGAAACCATGTGTCTATCTCGTTTCCTTTTGCCTGTTACAAACATATGAACAAAGATATAATACCCTGACCACAGTGTGGTGAGGGGTATAAAAATCCACGCCTTGTTGGTGCTTGAAAAATATTCTTAAAAAAATACACGCTTTGTTGTTGCTTGAAAAAATATTTTTTTAATCCACGTCTTGTTGGTGTTTGAAAAAATATTTTTAATACCAGTGAGCGGAGCAGTATAGTCGGACGGGGCCGACCATATGATACCCTACACAACTTCCACTAAAATCTAACTTTCTGTTGTTCTATGTTCTGAGCTTGGGCAATATTTCGCGATATTTACACCATTTTGACCGACTAGAGGTCAACAAATATTACTAATTCACTACAGCTTTTTTAATTACTTGCCCAGATGCCCTTTACCGTGAGTTGTGTTGTGATGTTCGGCTTTCAATTGTAGCCTATAGATCGACTCGAAAAAACACAAAAAATCAAGTTTTGGGTCCATTTCATTCCAATATTATTATCTGATCATCGTCGAAATTATAGGCGTTGTCCTTGACCATACCTGGATCCTCATGGAAAATTTCAAAGCGATCAGCGCTATATTTCCGACCTCTAGTGTGGTAATGGGTTACTAAATAATATATGAATACGTAAGCACTTGTAAATATTTGAGTGTAACTCCCACATCAGAGTACATACGACAAAGTAATTGGTATCAATTTGAAGGCCAATCACTCCTCGTGAATATACTATCAACTTCTCGGGTTTATGTCCTTCAGGGGTAAATATATACGCTATAGAATAAAAATTTTGTCATTTTTCACACAAAAGTCAAGGTCCATTTGACCCGCTAAATATTGACCGATCATTATCAAAACAGGCATGCTTATTCTTTGACCCGATCCCCTTCTCCATGCAAAATTTCACGATGTTCGGGCCATTATTGCGGCATCTGGAGCGACCAGAAAAAACCGATAAAAATTTAGTATTTGGTCCATTTCATCCCCTAAATATTAACCGATCTTTCCCACAAACAATAGGGGTCTTCATTGGCCAGAAACCAACCTACATGCAAAATTTCGTGAAGATTGGTCCATAACTGTGGCCTGTATCGTGTTTACAAATGGACAGACGGACGGACACACATGTCTAGATCGACTCAGCTAGTGGAGATATGACGATCGGTATACTTAAAGGTGGGTCTAGGACCAATATTTCGCGGCGTTACAAACTTTTGGGGTTGCACAAAGCTATAATACCCTGACAACATAGTTGTGTAGGGTATAAAAATTTACGCCTTGTTGGTGTTTTAAAAAAATATTCTTTCCAAATTCCCAGTAAATGATGCCGATCCAAAACCACACCAAAATATGAAATTTTCTCAGAGTAGATAGTATTTCTGTATTAATTTGCCCCTTCTGTCCCTTCTTATTTCCATTATTACACACCAATACCCCCAAAACCCCCCTACAAACTTATTATTATTAAAACGAGACCTCCACTATGAATCTTTAATTCTTTGAAAAACTAAAAATTACTTTTGCAGCTTTTCCCTACTTTACCAATTGTATACAATTTCCCACAGCATTATATATCCCTATTATTAACATTAACAACAAAATCACTTCCGTTTCCTGGTTTTTATTTTCCCCCATCTTATTCTTGCTTGCCAGCAAAACAAAAAATGAAAACGACAGCAGGATATAAACAATAACTTTTGCACATCGTCGTCAACTTCTTCGTTCTCCGTTCACTATCAATTAAAGTCATTTAAATTTGTTTCCAAAAAATTTCCACTTTTCATCAGCACAACAAAACAATGCCAGCAATTTGACTGCATTCTCACTAGCATTTCTTATGACAAGTGGGCCGGGCAAAAAGTCATTGTCATCATCAACGTTACCACCGCCATCATCATCGCCATCATTTGTGGGAAGTTGCCCAACAATGCATGGTAGTGTCGATTTAGGTGTCACCCTCCTCCCTCATGTAATGTAGGGTGTAATGGGCTGAAAACTTTATGCACTGCACCATGAGAAACGGTCCGAACTTTATATGGGGGTCATGACAAAATGTGGACTTACACGTAGGTGTCCCACCTCACATCGGTGGGAAAATGTGGCTTAAAAAATCAAAATAAGGAAAAGGAGAATGAGGGGGACCTCACATTGGCTGCGACCTTAAATAGGGGCTATGTAAAAAGCCTGGATATCCAAAATTTTTTGAAAGAATATTTTTTTTTACTCCGGCTATGACTATCAAAATACAATAAATAGGGGCGGGAAGTTTGTTTACATTTTATAACATTTTCCCGAACATTTTTTTGGATGCCATTTTCAAATTCCCCAACTGCAGTTCCACTTTCAAAGGGTACATAAAATTCGGGGGCTTCACAAAAAATGTGTATTTTGTTTGAAAATAAAATCAACACAAAAAATCTCTATTCTTAGCCTGTCATCAACTAGGGCTCCCTTGATGCCATCATACAGCTAAACCCCTTTCCCCCCCAAAACAATAAATACTTCCATTCTTCCTTCACATTTTGTGTTTTGTTCTTCAAATGGCGCAGCGAGTTAATGTAACAATTTCTATTTTTACCATCCAATTTTTGTTGTTGCTGGCTGTATTGTGGCAACTTATATTTCATTCCTTATTCGCATTCGTATAGTTTTGCATTCTCCAAGTGACTGTCTGTCTCCCTGCCTTATTACCAAAGCAAGGATTCATTTAGTATTTAAAAAAAGTTTTGTTGATAAATTTACTTTCAACTTTTAACTGTCGACACAAGTCATCGTCGTTGACGTCGTCATCATCTTAGTTTTTCCCTTCGTCCCCGAAATACTATTCCCCAAGACCCCAGTGCCTGTCAAGGTGAGTGTAGGTGAAATTTCAATTCAATTAATGCAATTACACAAAAGAGTTCGTTCGTTTTTCCCTGTTTTATTATTCAGAACTCAAAAGACGATTAGAAAAGGATTTGAAATTCTATGAATTCCCCCCAGAGAAGTTTTCAAAAATTATGAGTATTAGTTTTCATTTTGTATAATTTATTTAAATACTTCGGGAGCGAAATGTTGATGTACATAATGAATGACTTTTTTTAATAAGGATGATGAAAATGGGTTTCGTTTTTATTTGGAAATTATTGGAAGTAGATAGTTGGGAAGTCATGATGTTAAAGAGGGATTTGATGTTGGAAAACGTTACTTTAAGATTATGAAATTTTATTAATGGTCCTAATATAAAGTTATAGTTTATTTCCTGAAAGAGTGTAATTTGTATATATTGCCTATTCGTTAGAGGCCTTTATTTATAATCTTTATACCCTTCACCACACTGTGGTACAGGGTATTATGTCTTTGGGCATATGTTTGTAACAGGCAAAAGAAATCGAGATAGACCCTGGTTCCTTTTGAGAATATGCTTTCATAGTCGATTTATGCATGTCCATCCGTCCGTCCGTTCATGTATTTTTGTGAGCAAAGTACAGGCCGCATTGGATGAAATTTGGCACATGTCACTTATTTGGCCCAAGGACGAACCCTATTGAAATTGGAGAAAATCGGTTCCGATTTAAATATAGCTTTCGTATATAGTTTCATCCGATTTTAGGTAAATGGTGCTCCAAACTTCCAACATTTTTCCGATTGAAATAAAATTTTGCACAGCGTGCTGAATTAGGTTCTGATTGATGTATGCGAAGTTTTGTGGAAATCGGTTCAGATTTAGATATAGCTCCCATACATAGTTTCGTCCGATTTTAGGTAAATTGTGCACCAAACTCGCAATATTTGTCCGATTGACACAAGATGGTCCAGCTTTATGTACGTGAAGTTTTGTTGAAATCGGTTCAGATTTAAATATAGCTCCAATATACAATGGTGCACTAAAATTTCAATATTTTTCCGATTGAGAAAAAATTTTGCACAGCGTGCTAGATTATGTCCAGTTTGATGTACGTGAAGTTTTAATGAAATCAGTTCAGATTTATATATATTTCTCCCATAGATAGTTTATCCGGTTATATGTAAGTGGTGCACCAACTCCCAATATTTGTCAGATTGAGGCAAAATTTTGCACAGCCTATTGAATTAGGTCATATTTGATATTGATGGAGTTTTGTTGAAATCAGTTTAGATTTAGATATAGTTCTCATATATAGCTTCGTCCGATTTTTGGTAAATGGTGAACCAAACTTTCAATATTTATTTCAATTGAGACACAATTTTGCAGAGCTTATTAAAATAGGTCCACATTGATGTATACGAAGTTTTGTGAAAATCGATTCAGATTTGGATATAGCTCCCCTATATCGATTTTTTGGTAAATGGTGCACCAAACTCCCAAGGATTGTCCGATTGATACAACATTTTGCAAAGTGTATTGAGATAGGTCCTCATCTGTTCCATATACACGAGATAAAATAGTGGAAAGCGCTCTGTGCTGCAATCGATATATGCCGTGGTTGCTTAATTATATCCAGAATTTTATGTAGCTCCAAATACATTATTGTGCTTAATTACATAAAAATGGTACACAAAAAATCCGATTGACATACAATTTGTCATCGATTTCAGAATGGGGGTTTTTAATTGGTTCAAATATCTTTGTAGATCACATATTTAGTTTTGCACCATTCCATTTCAATGGCCCTCTAAAGATTACATGTCTGTTCTATCTACAAGATATTGTATATATTAGCATCTCGTGTATGTATCCAAAGTGATGAAGCGTATCATATAGTCAGCCCGCCCGACTTTTGATCTTTCCTTACTGGTCTTATTTCGAGAATTTGAAAACATTCCCAATCGAATCGGCTAGAGTTTTTTAGAGATTTTGCTGGTTGGTTTATGGCTAGATACTTTTAACCCAGAAGAACTTCAGAAGAAAACGAAAAAAGAAGACCTTCAGCTCTTCTATGAAGAAAAAACCCTTCCGATCTTGTATGATGAAGAAGACCTTCAGCTCTTCTATGAAGAAGAAGAAGACCTTCAGCTCTTCTATGAAGAAGAAGAAGACCTTCAGCTCTTCGATGAAGAAGAAGAAGACCTTCAGCTCTTTTATGAAGAAGAAGAGGAAGACCTTCACCTCTTCTATGAAGAAGAAGAGGAAGACATTCAGCTCTTCTATGAAGAAGGAGAAGAAGACCTTCAGCTCTTCTATGAAGAAGAAGACCTTCAGCTCTTCTATGAAGAAGAAGACCTTCAGCTCTTCTATGAAGAAGAAGACATTCAGCTCTTCTATGAAGAAGAAGACCTTCAGCTCTTCTATGAAGAAGAAGAAGACCTTCAGCTCTTCTATGAAGAAGAAGAAGACCTTCAGCTCTTCTATGAAGAAGAAGAAGACCTTCAGCTCTTCTATGAAGAAGAAAAAGACCTTCAGCTCTTCTATGAAGAAGAAGAAGACCTTCAGCTCTTATATGAAGAAGAAGACCTTCAGCTCTTCTATGAAGAAGAAGACCTTCAGCTCTTCTATGAAGAAGAAGACCTTCAGTTCTTCTATGAAGAAGACCTTCAGCTCTTCTATGAAGATAAAGATCTTTAGTATGTCTATGAAGAATAAGTTAATCAGCTCTTCCATGAAGAAAGAGAAGACCTTCATCTGTTCTATATTATAGATACGATTCAGTTATCACTAACTATGACTGCATCACTTGGAGACCTTCCGGGCATTGGGATTATCCAGGAAGAAAGATGGAGAGTTCTTTACGGAAAATTGGATAGAAAAGACAGATGCTAATAAAGAAGTAAACGAAAGCCTCAAAATGCCGGCAAAGGTGACAGATGGGTGGTTTGATTGTATCAGCGATTACTAGATATGTAGATTGAGATCCTCGTCGAGCTAATTCGTCTGCGTTTCATTATAGTAGTCACAGTGTTCTGGTACCCAGCACAGCATATACCTGTTAGTTAGTATTTCTAGAGCTGTTCTACACCTCAGACTTGATATTACAGGATTTGATGGCTTTAAGAGCCTCTGGACTATCCACAAAGATAGTCACCGGTTTAACTTTTTATCAATTCAGCTGCCTTCAAAATCGCGATGATTTAAGCTTGGAAACACTACAGTTGCTATCCAACTTGTAGCCTAGCCTTTCACGGTAGAATAGAGCCCCCGTAACTTCTTCCATCTTGGATCCATCTGTATAAAAAGAGGAGGGTTACTACGGTTTCAGTCGTCTCTACTGGGGATAACGACATCACGTCAAATCTCAGGTTATTTTTCCACGATGGTTCAATGTGATACTCTCTCAGGATACATTCATTCCCCTAGGCACTATTTCGTCAAAGATTCTGCTCATGCAGCCTTAGGGCATTACGTGCTGCCTGAGACTTAATGCTGAGACCTTGAGGCCTTAAGTTCCTCATTGCGTTGAGAGTAGTTTGGGGAGTACTCCTCGCGGTTCCAGTTATGAGAATCGAGGCTGCACCTTTCTATCTTGTCTATTAGAAATATACGAATCCCACATAAAGTAACCGCTCTATTGTAGCTATTTGGAAGGTCACAGCCCAGCAGAATATTGCCGTTATAGATCCATGTTTTGTCAAAGGCCCTATACAAGAATTTTGAGTATTTTGAAGTCGTAGCCGAATTTCCAAATCGAATTGGCTGAAATTGGTAGTTGGGGTTTTGAAATAGCACACAGCACCTGGCCCCTCTATTTTGTAGGAGTTGTGTAAAAATCCAAACTCCAAATTAATGCCTTTTTTAATGATCAAGAATGGGCGTTAATGTAAAAAACTATTTATCAAGGGCCTAGGATGGGAGTGATATCTGAAGTATTATTTTGCTAAGGATCGCAAATATGCATGTACTTTTAATTCTTTTTCAATTTCCAAGAACATTTGTAGATGCTTTCCAAGAATAGCTACAAGAATTGAAAGAATATTTTCCCAAGGACCAAAAATGTGTGTAATTTTTAGATAATAAATTTAAGAACCAAAACCTAGTGTGACTTTTTGAAGTAATATTTATACCCTTCACCATATTGTGGTACAGGGTATTATGTCTTTGTGCATATGTTTGTAACAGGCAAAAGGAAACGAGAGAGACACATGGTTCCTTTTGAAAATAGGCATAGAATCACTTTCTGAGTCGATTTACGCATATTCGTCTGTCCGTCCTTGTATTTTTGTGAACAAAGTACAGGTCGCATTTATGATCCGATTTGAATGAAGTTTGGCATAGGTCACTTATTTGGCCCAAGGACGAACCCTATTGAAATTGCGAAAAATCGGTTCAGATTTAGATATAGCTCCCATATATATTTTCGTCCGATTTAATGTAAATGGTGCACCAAAGTCCCTATATATCTTTCGATTTCCATGAAATTTGGCATAGCGTAATGAATTATGTCTAGAATGATGAGTGTTAAGTTTCCTGAAAATCGGTTCAGATTTGGATATAGCTCCCATATATATATTTTCGTCCTATTTAATGTAAATGGTCCACCAAAGTCTCTATATATCTTTCGATTTGCACGAAATATGGTAGAGCGTAATGAATTAGGTCTAGAATGATGTGTGTTAATTTCCTGAAAATCGGTTCAGATTTGGATATAGCTCCCATATATATTTTCGTCCGATTTAATGTAAATGGTCCACCAAAGTCTCTATATATCTTTCGATTTGCACGAAATATGGTAGAGCGTAATGAATTAGGTCTAGAATGATGTGTGTTAATTTCCTGAAAATCGTTTCAGATTTAGATATAGCTCCAATATATATTGTCGTCCGATTTAATGTATATGATGAACCAAAGTCCCTATATATATTCCGAGTGGCATAAAATTTTGTGATAGCGTAATGAATTATATCTAGAATGATGAGTGTTAAGTTTCCTGAAAATCGGTTCAGATTTGGATATAGCTCCCATATATATTTTCGTCCGATTTAATGTAAATGGTCCACCAAAGTCCATATATATCTTTCGATTTGCACGAAATTTGGCACAGCGTAATGAATTAGGCATAGAATGATGTGTGTTAAGTTTCCTGAAAATCGGTTCAGATTTAGGTATAACTCATATATCTGACCAAATGAAACATTTTTTTTTTGCAAATTTACATGTTTATTGATCCAATTTCATTTTACTGGTCCTTTAAAAATGCGACGTCTGTTAGGATTCATATGTTGAATATACGGCCAAGTCCGACTTTTAAAGCAGTAAGGAAAGTTACTGTTTTTTTAAAGACGTTAACATATGTAATTATTAAAGATTATTTACAATGAACAATAACCGAATTGTGAAAACCAGTACGGGTTTTAAAGGGCTTCGACGGCCAGAGAATATACCCGGATTTTAAATGAATAAAAACAGGCGGATTTTTGAAAAAAATATTTTTTCCGTGGACCACCATACATGCGAAGGTTTGTAAATAATGAGATTACAATGAAAAAATTATATTTGAAGTATTTCCAAGGTCCTTTTCGGGGTTTCCAAGCGACTGACTGTAAGCTTTCATATACAACGATGCGCTCGAAATACCACGAAATATTTACCCGAGACCCTAGAAAGTATATATATTCTTAAACAAAAATAAATTCTATGTTCTATGTCCACTTTCTAGGTTTGGTCCGATATAATGGAACATCCTAGATATCGACATGTCTTCCAGCCGATGGAGGACTAATTTGGTATTGTGGATTATCATTGGATTAACAATTTCTCTAACAAAAATTATCAACATTGTTCTATGTTTCGCGTGTTTCAATTTCCAAAATAAACAACTTTCCCAGACAACTTGTAGTGGCATAATCACCATATAAAATTGTCGACCTTTTTGAGAAATTTTAAATGCACACCACATGAAGACAACTTGTGTCTCTTAAAATGGTCTATCGACTTTAAAGTGTACTGAACGATACCATATTATTGAGGACGCTATGAAATTGACTGATTTGGAACATTTAATTATTTAATATATGGAAGTATTCCCTTTAAGAGATCACCAACCTATAGAATTTATCTCATTTGAATTTCTACCTATCGAATAGTTTCAGAATTTGCTTGTGCCAATTTATTTTTGGCTACAGAGGAAATATCAACAAATAGCCTTTTCAAATCTATTCTATTTCAAATGTATGTTTCTCCGATTAATTTCATTAATTGGTAGTTGGAGAATAATTGTCAAACACCGCCTTTAGTTTCAATATAACTTCACATTACTTTCTAATTGCATTTATTTGCAATATTTTATATTGCCACATTATAACCAAACCAACTTCTGTGTATGCAATATAATTTAAGTAAGTCCTCCAGGTTAACCAACAATGATAATTTTATACATATTCTGGTAGCACTTTAAGCACTCTGATATATTGCCACATTTGTCACATAAGTCATATGTTAAAGAACCAGTCAAAAACTTCAAAAAAGATTTGTAACAAATGTGTCACCTACAACACATCGGAGGCAATACATTTTTCTGACAACAGATTTACAAACCGAGAGAGAGGAATCAAAACATAATGTTAAATGTGTATATTAAAGTGGGACGATATAAAATTTTATTTTCCATTTTTTCCGGTAATAATAATAAAAAGTAATAAGTAGTCCAATAAGTATGAATGAGCTGAATACCTGCATAGTCATAAAATTGCACAATTGGACCCAGAGCCTGGGGTGTTCTTAAAGTTACTCGGCTTAACTCTAGTTTAGTAAAAACGATCAGATTTTTCTGAAAATTTTTCCAGAGGTAGATATTTTTACCCTAATTATAGGGATATCTTTTTTTCTTGGGGGACGTACCCGGTTACCCGGTTATTTGACCCGGAAGTTTGGGTACGGGTACCCGGTTATATCCGGTTCTACGGATCCGGTTAATATAATATGGGTATCATTTTAAAGGTTATAAAAATACCTTTCCATTGAGTGGTAATATGATGGGGTTATCTCAAACCATTTTGGAGATATAGTCAAAAAACTGGGTTTTGGTCCCCGATTTTTTTGAAAAACTCCCTAAAAGTCGAACTTGGGCCCATTATAGTACCTCTCCAAACAGGACCCAAATGATAGACCACAATTTGCCCTTTCCAAAATGG
This sequence comes from Musca vetustissima, assembly GCF_032173495.1. Lineage (NCBI taxonomy): Eukaryota > Metazoa > Arthropoda > Insecta > Diptera > Muscidae > Musca > Musca vetustissima. Next base: position 50,893 of record NW_026877765.1, on the reverse strand, counting down.
TGCGATATGTGGCTGTATCTGTTGTGGATCAAAAGATATGGGCCTTAGAACCCTATAAAACAAGGAAAATCTTTCTACATGACAGAATCTCCTTTTAAATAGCATGGTGTTTTTTGGGTGACCGGCCTTCGGCCGGTACCCAAAAAACCCATATGATACCCATATTATATTAACCGGATCCGTAGAACCGGATATAACCGGGTACCCGTACCCGAACTTCCGGGTCAAATAACCGGGTAACCGGGTACGTCCCCCAAGAAAAAAAGATATCCCCATAATTAGGGTAAAAATACCTACCTCTGGAAAAAATTTCAGAAAAATTTGATCGTTTTTACTAAACTAGAGTTGTTCCAGTTACTCTTCCGAATAAAAAAAATTATATAATTTGTCAGTCAAAACTTCATCCAATAACAGAACATTTCTAAGATATATTAAAATCGATGCATTATCTTAGATTTTCTAGAATAAGATATTCTAATCTAAAATTAAACTCTAGTATTCTTTCTAATTAAAATAAAAATTGCAATAATTATCTCCACCCTATTATGGTTGTGCAGTTATATAAATATATCTACACACGCACATCCACACACTATCCGCCCAGCTTGTTAAATGTTATTTACACTTTATTTACGTATATAAACAATACATAATTTACAACTCCCGATTAAACAACCGATACGAAAAATGGAAAAGGTGTTAATTTCATTTGCATATGCAACAAATTAATATAGGCGCACACAGCAACACACACACACATTCATACCTACTCCGTACATATGTAGGGGCGATGCATCTACAAACCGAAAGGAGGAGCACTCTTAACACGCTGAACAGATATAAATGCAAAACAAAAACACACACAACAAAATAAAAACAACAACAAATAAAAAGTTGCATATGCATGCACACATGAAGGAAGATGTGAGTGCACGGTGGTTAGGAGGTATTTTGTTCAGTATATATCTTATTCAGTTTTTAAAAATTTAAGCAGAATAATCACACTAAAAAATAAAAAAGCTGCACATTAAAGCAATTTTTTTGTGAAATAATTTCTTTGGGCAGATGAGCTCCTTAAAAAATATAGAAATTTTAGAAGTGATGAGGAATCTTCTGTCTGAAACATTCAATATCAAGGTCATCTGTTGATTTTCAAGTGGCCTTTAGTTGATTGAACATTTTCGCACCTACCTTCTTTAATTCGAAATCATACAGGAAAACATTTCTAGAGTATATCCGAATACCTTCTATGGATTTAATAGCAGATTAGCAGTTAAGTGTCTTTTTAATGGGACTGCTTAAAATAGATGTTGTCCTTTATAAGGTATTTAATAGGAAGAATAGATTTTAATATGTTTTCTATAGATATAAATGACTATCAAATTCTACACCGATTAAAAATCGTTATAGTCGTATTAATAAATGGCTCTTGTGAAGGATTTATCAGAAGGATATTAATATAACATTAACTAACATTATGATTACTCGAATTAATTTAAAAACGTATAAATGTTATTCAGGATAGACCGCCTTCTTAATGCATATATTATATATAAAAATAGCGAACTTTTGAGTATCAAATTTAAACAATTCTCAAATTGATAAAATATTATAACGACAAAATAAACAATATTTCAATTCTATAACAGTTTTTAACAACAATTTTTTAAAAATGTTGTTAATAAACAACACCAAAATATTCGAAGTTAACTTATCTATTTTCCAATATTGAACATGCCTTGTTTTGTTCTGGATTTGTTTTCAAAATGTTCAAAATTAAAAGCTTTTTGAAAGTTTATCGACAATTTGTCTACATTTTTACAGAATAACATTTTCGTTACTGCAAACTATTTTATGTGTAGACAAAATTGTCGATTGTCGGATCGTTATAAGTTACTGAATCGACCCACAGCTGTGGCTAAGGACTTGTGTAGGGAATTTTCTGTAAATACTAAGATGGCTTCCATGAGGAGAACTACCCCCTCCCCCACATTTACCACAACTTTCAATGGATATTTCAAGATAGCAAAAACCTTTTCAATGCCTCTCAAACCTTTTCAATGGATACTCAGGATATCTTCAGAGAGTCTGCAAAGGGCAAAATCTTTTCATGATAACTTCTGTAGATATTATAACTTTGAAAGGACTTTAAATAGACAGAATATATCTTAAAACGTATTCGATAGATGGTCATTCAAAAATCAGGAGTCTATAATGGGTAAAATGGCCTTGGAAGGACCTTTTCTAGATGGACGCCATCCACAGATGGAAGACCAATCAGACGACAGTCTTCCATAGAAATCAAATATTTCAATGAGTAGATTAGATGATACTTACCAGAGATTCAGTATAAGAAGAGCTCAGTATTTACAGAACAAAAACCAGTAAGGAAAGTAGTAAAGACGGACGGGGCGACTATATGATACCCTTCACCACTTTGGGTATATTCAACAGATGAATCCTAACAGACGTCGTATTTTTAAAGGTCCAATAAAATAAAATTGGATCCATAAACATGTCATTCTACAACCAATACTAAATTTTTCATTTGGTCAGATATGGAAGCTATATCTAAATATGAACCGATTTCAGATTTAACACACATTATTCGAGACTTAATTCATTACGCTGTGCCAACTTTCGTCCAAATAGAAAGATATATAGGGACTTTGGTACACCATTTACATTAAATCGGACAGAAATATGTGGAAGCTATATCTAAATATGAACCGATTTTCACGAAACTTAACACACATCATTCTAGGCCTAATTCATTACGCTATGCCAAATTTCGTGCAAATCGAAAGATATATAGGGACTTAGATGGACCATTTAAATTTAATCGGACGAAAATATGTATGGGAGTTATATCTAAATCTGAACCGATTTTCAGGAAACTTAACACAAATCATTCTAGAACCGATTCTGAACCGATTTTTCCTAATTTCAATAGGGTTCGTCCTTTGGCCAAATAAGTGACCTATGCCAAATTTCATCCAAATCGGATCATATATGCGACCTGTACTTTGTCACAAAAATGCATGGACGGACGCATGGACGGTCGGACACGCGTAAATCGACTCAGAAAGTTATTTTTTTAAATCGGTTCTAATAGCTTCCAATATAAATTCGCCCGATTTCGTGTAAATTGTAAAAACATAACCTTAATCTTTCCACATAATTTCGAATATAGTATAGAGTGGTGCGTATCATTTTTGTACCCTTCTCCACACTGCGGTACGGGGTATTATGTCTTTTTGCATATGCTTGTAATAGCAAAATGAAACGAGAAATTTTTAAAAATATGCATAGAATCACTTTCTGAGTCAATTTATTCGTGTCCGTTCGTCTGCCTGTGAGTGAGATAAAATGTGGCACAGCCTATTTATTTCGCCCAAGGTCCAACATTTTTGAAATTTAAAAAATGGTTTAGATTTAGATATTGTTCTCACATATCAATTTCATTCCGATTCCACAATAGTTCAACCAAGTCATAATATTTGTCGGATCGAGTAAAATTTTACATATCGTACTGAATTAAGTACACTTTGACGTGTATAAAGTGTTTTATAAATCAGTTCGCATTTAGATATAGTTCCCATATATTTTTTCGTCCGATTTTGTGTAAATGTTGCACGATTGAAATTTTGCATAGCGTACTGAATTAAGTCTAGAATGACACGTGTTAAGTTTCGTTGAACTCGTTTAGGATTTAGATATTTATTAGACATATCATATCCGATGTTAGGTAAATCGTGCCCAAAACTCCCATTATTTGTCCGATTGAGACGAAATTTTGCATAAAAAATAAATATGAGTCTAGAATGTTGTGTTTTGTTGAAGTCGTTTTAGATTTATATAAAGCTCCCATAGGTATTTTCATCGGATTTGATGTAAATGGTGTACAATCGAGTCCATATTTGTTCGATTTATACAAAGTTTTGCATAGTGAATACAATTGAGTCTAGAATATTGTGTTGTTGTTGTAGCAGCCCTATTGCTTTTACACAATATGCTGAGGTGACAGACGTTGGTCGAGTAAGACTCGGGTCGTTTCGGATTGTAGACCCCTCTGTCGTGGAAACGAGAAATTGTGTGTTAATGTTTGTTGAAATCGGTTTAGATATACCTCCCATATATATTTTCGTCAGATTTTATATAAATGGTGCACCGAAGAGGCTATTTTTCTTCCAGATACACGAAATAATGTGTGTTAAAGTTTTTATTTTTTTCTGAAAACGGTTCAAAATACCCTGTAAATTTGTAAAATATGTTCAAATGTAAATATAGTCTTTATATATTTTATACCATCTATTTTCGCTAGAGTTCGATTGAAAAACGTACCCAAAATACCGAATAATGGGGATAACGTACGCGGCAGGGACGTATGCAGGGGGGCGGCCCGGGGGGCCCGGGCCCCCCCTAAATTATTTTTTTTCACAGTAAATTTATGTTTGCAACCTCCGAAATGAAATCCTGTGTACGATTTCCTTAGGTTATGTTAACGTACCTAACAAATTAAGTTTAATTTTTTGAAAATCTAAATAAATACCCATTGTCAGCGATCACTGAATATCATTAAAGTCACACCACTGTCCGAAATGCAGTGACAACTCTCACACTCACTTGAAAATAAATACAATTTTTTATGCAGCAAATAAATTTGTCATTTCACACAACCAACCAAACAAACAAAGAAACGAGCATCATACGAATAGTATGAAGCTGCCTTCACCATTCAACATTCATTTAAATGACTTGTGTTGGCTTGCGTTGTAGACTATATTTCCCCCTCAAAAACACTTCAACGTTCCTGTCTTCTCATAGTTTCCTAGATACCTAGGTCACATTTATATATATATATATATTTGTATAGATGTCTACTCTATATATACAGGGTGTATAAACATACATGACACTATCTCCGGCTGTCTGTCTGTTGATGTCGCATTTGTCTGAATGCAAATGCATGCGATGTGTGACATTTGTATGCGTAATACGAAATACAAGGATGCAAAAGAAAAAAAAACTGAAACACACATCAAGAAACGAAACAACAAAATGAACATGAATTGTGTCTGTGTTTCTGTTGAAATGTTGCAATACTCTATGTCGTACGACGACATAGTGGCATTCAACACATGTACCATATATCGTATATTCATACATCAGGATCCCGTGAGCACATATTCATGCATTTCGGTTGGTGTCCTCCCAATCTACTAGAGTTATATTTACAAATGAGTGTCGACTTTACTGTTTTGCTGCTCGACAAACAGACAGCATGAACTTCATTATTGAGTGCATCAGTCACAACAGTCAGGCAGGCAGTCAGTCAGCAGAAAAAGATAAGCTGTTATGATGCGGAGGACATAACAAACAGACAGACATACATACAGATATATTTAATCATGTCCCCTAGCTGGATATGCAAAATGATATAACTAGCAATAATAATGATAATGGTATGAAGATCTATTATTTGTAAGATGTCTGCGAGGATATTAAAACAAATGACGCGTTCTAAGTTACAAAAACGATCTGGAAGCACCCACAGTGTATGGCACGCTAGAGAAGTGAAATCATCTGTAAGAGAATGCAAATTGTAAGACAATGCAAATGTTATATGTTATGCCAATGATAATAAGATTAAGATGCAGCTAAAATTTAACAAGTTGTTTCACACGGATGTTGCGGCTTACGAAGTTAATGCGTAACCTTAAATAACATAAATGGAAGGTAAAGAAATAAACTAACTTTAGAGTCAGATATGTAACACCCCATTTGTTTGAATAGACTATTTCCCTAAATATGTGTCATCTCTTGGAAAATTCATCTAGAATCATGAAAATACCTAAAAGTGGCCTTGACCTTAAAATTTCCGGAGATGATTATCAAATGCCTAAAATATCAAAAAGCTTTTCTGCGAAGAATATGAAACTAATGTCTCATTAATTGAAAACTCACCTAGAACTATTAAAAGAAACAAGTAAAAACAATTTAAATTTATTTTAACATTTTTATACCCTTCAGCACACTGTGGTACAGGGCATTTTGTCTTTGTGTATATTGGCACTTCCGCAGTCACTTACACGACTTTCAGAGGCAAAATCAAATTTTAAATCTTAAATAAATCTAAAACAATAACATTTTTTACAATTCTCCATTAATACTTTTTTGTAGAACTTTAGGAGTACTATCAGTGGTAAAAAAAATTGAGAGCCTCCAGTTTTTAACTTTTGAGATAAAAGCCACAAAAGAGGGGTCACTCACGCGACTTCAAATATACATTACTTTAGACATCACTACTATTAATGGGAAAACTCTGCGAATTGTGTGAATATTTAAAATTTTTAATATTCTTTACATGAATAAGAGATACCAAGCATTATTATTGGACTTTCAAATTTTAAAAATATGGGATATCCTTTATTTGCGAAGGATTTTTCTCGGTCACTCAAGCGACGTAACTCACGCGACATTGTTGATTTTGCTGTTTATACCCTACACAACTATGTTGTCAGCCCCAAAAGTTTGTAACGCCGCGAAATATTGGTCCTAGACCCACCTTTAAGTATACCGATCGTCATATCTCGACTAGCTGAGTTGATCTAGACATGTGTGTCTGTCCGTCCGTCCGTCTGTCCATTATAATTTGTAAACACGATACAGGCCACAGTTATGGACCAATCTTCACGAAATTTTCCATGTAGGATGGGTTCTGGCCAATGAAGACCCCTATTGTTTTTGGGAAAGATCGGCTAACATTTAGGGGATGAAATGGACCAAATACTAAATTTTTGTCGGTTTTTCTGATCGCTCCAGAGGCCGCAATAATGGCCCGAACATCGTGAAATTTTGCATGGAGAAGGGGATCGGGCCAAATAATAAGCATGCCTGTTTTGATGAAGATCGGTCAATATTTAGCGGGTCAAATGGACCTTGACTTTTGTGTGAAAAATGACAAAATTTGTATTCTATGGCGTATATATTTACCCCTGAAGGACATAGACCCGAGAAGTTGATATTATATCCAAGAGCAGTGGTTGACCTTTAAATTAATACCAATTATATTGTTGTATGTGCTCGAATGTGCGAGTTACACCTAAATATTCACAGGTATCTCCTATATTATTTAGTAACCCATTATCACTCTAGAGAGCGGAACTACAGCACTGATCGCTTTGAAATGTTTCATGAGGTTCCAGTTATGGTCAAGGACAACGCCTATAATTTTCGGTGATGATCAGATAATAATTTTGGAATGCATTGGACCAAAAACTTAATTGTTTGTGTTATCTTCGAGTCGATCTTTAGACCACAAATGAAAGCCGAACATCACAACACAACCCACGGTGAAGGGAATCTTGACAATAGCGGTACTGAATACTCGTAATATTCGAAAAATATGTCAGTGTGAGGAAGAGGAGCTGTTTACCTCTAATCGGGCAAGAGGATGCAAAAATCACGAAATATTGCCAAGGCTCAGAATAAACATCCGCAGAAAATTTGAGTTCCGTGGTAATTGTGTAGGGTATCGTATGGTCGGCCCCGTCCGACTATACTGCTCCGCTCACTGGTTTTGTTTCTGCAGTGTCTGCATTTTTAGTCATTAAAATAGTATTTATAGTAAGAACAAGAAGAAAAATTACAAATGTGCTCTTTCTTTCTATTTTTTGCCTTTACATTACGTATTTAAGCACAATTAAAAAACAAATTCTTCGACTTTGGTTTACCTTTTTGCGGAAGTGCCCATATGTTTATAACAGGCAAAAATAATCGAGATAGACCCATCGTTCCTTTTGAGAATATGCCTAGAATCACTTTCTGAGTCGATTTATGCATGTCCGTCCGTCTGTCCATGTTAAATTGTAAACAAAGTACAGGTCGCATTTATGATCCGAATTGAATGAAATTTGGCACTGCTCATTTGTTAGGCTAATGGACGAATCCTATTGAAATTGGCAAAAATCTTTTCAGTCTTAGATATAGCTCTCATATACATTTTCGTCCGATTTTAAGTAAATATTCCACTAAAGTCCCTATATATCTTTCGATTTGCACGATTTGCAATTTGGCAGAGCGTACTGAACAAAGTCTAGAATGATGTGAAAAACGGTTCAGATTTAGATATAGCTTCCATATATAGTTTCGCCCGATTTTAGTAAATATTCCACTAAAGTCCCTATATATCTTTCGATTTGCACTAAATTTGGCACAGCGTAATGAATAAGGTCTAGAATGATGTGTGTCAAGCTTCGTGAAAATCGGTCCAGATTTAGATATAGCTCCCATATATATCTTCGTCCGATTTAAGGTAAATGGTGTACCAAAGTCCCTATATATCTTTCGATTTGCACGAAATTTGGCATAGCGTACTGACTTAAGTCTAGAATAATGTGTACAAAGTTTCGTGAAAATCGGTTCAGATTTAGATAAAGCTCCCATATGTATAGTTTCGCCCGATTTTAGATAAATGGTGTACCAAAGTCCCTGGAAATCTTTTCATTTGCACGAATTTTGGCATAGCGTACTGAATTAAGTCTAGAATGATGTATGCAAAGTTTCCTGATAAACGGTTCCGATTTTGATATTGCTCCCATATATATCTTCGTCAGATTTTAGGTAATTGGTGCACCAAAGTATCTGAAAATCTTCCGATTTGCACGAATTTTGTAATAGCGTACTGAATTAAGTCTAGAATGACGTGTGCTAAGTTTCGTGAAAATCGGTTCAGATTTAGATGTAGCTCCCATATATAGTTTAGTCCGATTTTATGTAATTTGTTCACTAAAGTCCCTATTCACTATATCCCTATCTTTCGATTTGCACGAATTTTGGTATAGGGTACTGAATTAAGTCTAGAATGATGTTGCTAAGCATCGTGAAAAGATCCATAGCTAGGTCGATTGATACGTACTGAAGTAATATAAATTGGTCTAAAATGGAATGGTACGGTTCGAAGGGAGCTATACCCAACCCATATTTATTTCATAAATCAAATTAGAGCGGATTTGGTTGCCTAAATCCCTCAAAATATAAAATGATCATTCTGGGTTGGAAGATTTTCTACTCAATGAGAACCCTTAGTTCAAGTAGTTTCAGATGTAGTGTCATATGGGGAATTCCCTGAAAAGTGAACCAATTTTGATCATGTTTAGTAGGAAAATTTGCCATCCCATGAACCTAAAAGATCAAGTTAAACCTAATTCGTTTAAAAATGTGATCAAATGCCCAAACATGAGTGAAACATGGGATAATGTTGATAATTTTTGGAACGTACATTTTATGCTCAATTAAAATCCAATATATTAAATTACTTCCAAATTATTTGTTCTGAATGGGCTACACTAAAAATTGGACCAATATAGACATTTTTGGTATGAAGATTTGATACCCAATGACAACCAATCGTAGCAAATTACAGCTAATTCGGGTGAAAACGGGACAATTTGAATACACACTCCACCCTATAGAGGAGGGTATAAGACAAAAGTATACCCTATTCGTTAAAAAATTCCAAACATACGGTAAGGTACCGCCATAAACCGATATATGCGATTTTCGTTACCAAACATTCTATGAGTAGTAGCAAAATGCCAGATTTCTCTCATTAATATCGTGACTTCAATATAGAGACGGATATAGCTTAGAATGATATTCTGATCAAGATATTTTGATATTGAATTGATGGGTTTCTCCAATGAATATTTGCAGTTGTTGCAAACGGAATTTTGAATTTTACATACACCCCATATTATGAGGGTATAAAAATGTAATGGACATATTATGCAAAAAATTCTATATTTCACCCGCATTGATTTGAAATATGTCTAGGATTATAAAGCAAAACCTAAAAACGTTTTTCTATTAGATCTATGTCAAAGGTAAGTCTGCCTAATTACAGTTCCTTCGTTTGGAAGCTATATCTCAAAATGCCAAAAATGTCCAAAACGTGGAGCATTTGCAATACCATTATTGACACAGTGCAACAAGATTTAGGGGGTTTAAAAATTCATTATGGAGATGAAAGACCTTACAGAGTATATTTAGAACCTATAAGGAAAAATAGGTCAACTTTTTGAGTTATGGCGTAATGAATTTGTTGGTAGTTTTAATGTTCATAAAGAAACCCGATTATATATTTGTTATGCGGCAACTGCAGGTTATTTTTGAGATCACATGTCTTCGGCACAGAAAATAAATTGTACATTATGAAAAACTGTCGGATTCAATGGGCAAATTTGAAAATACCTAAATATGTGTGGGTATCATATAGTTGGTGCACTCCGACTTTATTTCTTTCCTTATCGCTTTTATTTATAGTTCATTGTAAGTCATTGTAGAATTTCTAACTTATTATTCTTATTAATCTCCTTTCACATAAAATAAATTAAATTAACCTACCATTAACCACAACATGTTGTCAAATTACATATGTTATTTCCAATGATTAAAAATCTTTCATATTTCATTTGAAACAAATCTTAGTTCATAGTGGCTGACATAAAAACCAACTGTTTAAATCCCACTTCTGCCAGCAGACGACATTCACAAATATGTAGTTGAGTGGTGATTTAGACACAGACACATAAGGTAAAATTTTCTTTGAATTACAAATGCCACTGAGTTTTGTCTTAAGACCCACAAGAGCTTTGCTAGTACAAAGTCAGCAGCAAACGGATCAACATCTAAAGCAAACATATATGGATTCAGCAAATTTATTTGAATAATTTTTGCTCTTTTGTTAATATGTAATAACATATGTGTATGTGTTGTTGTTGTCTCCTTTACAATTCATACAGGAACAAAAACCTTGTGTATGTACATCTGTCTGTCTGCAAAATGTGCATCCAAACATTTCACAGAAAATTTTGAATAGTATTTGATCATAAATTATGAACATCACTTTTGTTTACTCCCTCAGTATTTCGAAATGAATATCTTCCCCAGTCATACATCCATCCATTCGATAGTGGATTTTGTTACATTGGTTGTTTTTCCTCCTCCTCATCATCATCATCTTCTTCTTCTTCTGTTCCTTTGGCATTACTTTACATTGATGATTTGTTGTTTGCGATTTGTTTTGTCTGCCTTTTTGGAAAATGACTCTGCTGCTCCTGTTGCATTTTTCAAAACAAGAAATATTGAAGATATAATTTGACTTGTGTTATGACACACACACGACATACATACACTCGTACATAACTCTAGTGAATTGGTGAACGAATTGTAATGTGAATGTTTTACCACGGGGATTAATGAGAATTATTATGAAGTGAACGTATGTCACGTCAATATAGTGTTGTGATGGGATAACAGCATATGTAATACTCTTGGCTTTTAAGATTTTAATATTCCGTTAAAATTGAGCGGTACTTGAGCCAAAACACGGCAGTATTTTGAACGTTTTTCGTAGGTTCGAAAATTGGGCAATCACCGTCAAAACAACTAACATGGGGAGTGGACATATGTCAAACCATGTTATTATTAAATTAAAAATCTCCTGCGAATCCAAAATCCAATTTAAAATCTTCCCAACCAAGTGAATTGGTATATATCATTTTCAAACACCGTACCTAGTTTTATGAATTTTTCGATATATATTTTAACCAGTGAGCGGAGCAGTGTAGTCGGACGGGGCCGACCATACGATACCCTACAGAACTATCACGGGGCTCTAACTTTCTGCGGATTTTTATTCCGAGCCTTGCCAATATTTCGTAATATATGCATCCTCTTGCGCGATTAGAGATCAACAGCTCATCCTTACACTGACATATTTTCCGAATAGTACTAATATTCGGTACATGACCATATTCCATTCCCCGTGGGTTGTGTTGTGATGTTCGTCTTATAATTATTATCTGATCATCACCGAAAATTATAGGCGTTGGCCTTGACCATAACTCGAACCTCATGGAACATTACAAAGCGATCAGCGCTATATTTCCGCCCTCTTGTGTGGTAATGGGTTACTAAATGATATCTGAATTAGTAAGTCCCTGTAAATATTTATGTGCAACTCCCACATCTGAGTACATACGACAATATAATTGTTATCAATTTAAAGATCAACCACTTCTCTTGGATATACTGTCAACTTCTCGGGTCTATATAATTCTGGGGCAAATATATACGCCATAGAATACAAATTTTGAATTTTTCACACAAAAGTCAGGGTCCATTTGACCCGCTAAATATTGGCCGATCTTTATCAAAACAGGCATGCTTATTCTTTAGCCCGATCCCTTTCTCCATGTAAAATTTCGCGATGTTCGGGCCATAATTGCGGCCTTTGGAGCAACCAGCCTTTAAGTATACCGATCGTCATATCTAGATCGACTCAGCTAGTCGAGATATGACGATCGGTATACTTAAAGGTGGGACTAGGACAAATATTTCGCGACGTTACAAACTTTTGGGGCTGCACAAAGCTATAATACCCTGACAACATAGTTGTGTAGGGTATAAATATTCCAGGCACTATTGTGATTTCAACAGACATGCAAACGTGGCTAAATTACATTCAACTCATTTATAGTTCCATTTGAAAAGACATCCTGATACTTCAGGTTATCTAACGGGCAAGATACTTCAGTTCATCGATAAAGTCTCAATTGAGCTCGGCTATGAAGACATTCTTCAGGTCATTTATAAAGACATACTGCCTTGTCTGTAACACTCCGTGACTTTTAACACTGACTTCAGCTTCAGTAGGTCAATGGGTATCTATCGTATTCGTTAGTTCTATGTTCTCCATCTTACTTTTTTTATACCCTTCATAACACTGTGATATAGGGTATTACGTGTCTGGACATATTTTTGTAACAGGCATAGGGAAACGAGATAGACCCATGGTACCTTTTGATAATATGCATAGAATCACTTTCCGAATCGATTTATGTATGTCTGTCCATGTATTCTTGGTAGCAAAGTACATGTCGAATTTCTGATGTACATCAGATGAAATTTGGCACAGTCCACTTATTTGACCCAAGAAAGAACCCTATTGAATTTAGAGGAAATCGGTTCAGATTTAGATATAGGTCCCAAATATATTTTTGTCCGTTTTCATGTAAATGGTACACAAAAAACCCAAAGTTTAGACGATTGCCACAAAATGTTGCAAAAGGTAGTGAAGTTTGTAACGTGTTGCAAGATTCGATGACATCGGTTGAAATTTTTATATATATATATATATATATATTTTCGTCGGGTTTTAGATAATGATGTACCAAATTCCTCACGTTTGTCAGAAAGTTTGCTCAACGTATAGCCTAATATGCGTCATGTTTTATTGCAATCGGGTCAGACTTAGATATATTTCCCATATATAAATTCGTCCGATATTACATAATTGGTGCACCAAACTAATTGGTTAGACTTCGATTTCTGATAGACTTCATGTCTATGAAATTGAATTTGGCGCCCAATGTTAAGGACTTGATGCAATGGAGTTGAAGTTGACAAATTTTCCACCATAGGGTCTTTAAATTTGTTAACAATGAAGCGGATGTGCCAAAAAGTGGACATCTGTATAAAATGTTTCTAACTTTTACTTGATTTTTTTTTTTGCCGAATTTTCAAATCTCCAATCCGTGGACCGAGAAATATAACTCTTTTTAACACGTGTATAAAATCCTCTCAATACAATTTCCGCAATTTGGAGGACACAGTAATCTGAGGTTATACGTAAAGATAGACCCATATTGATTACACCTGTTAAGAATATTAGGAATGACGGTAAACACAAAAAATTAAGTCGATATAGCTCATTTTGGATCCCGATTTTTTAGCTTTGTATTTCAATGCCTTTGCAAGGTAGTACCATTATATGGGGTCTATAAATAAAGGTGGACCGATATAAATACAAAATGTCTATGCCAGCAAATTCTGTTGAAAAACTCGTCCAAAATCCTCAAAATACCACTATATGTTACCTGAAGAAGCGGAAACATATTGATAATTTTTAGATAGAGAGATTTGTATTTCGATTGAAAATCGTGTCCAAATTCCCCAAAATGCCAAAATTTTAGTAGCACTCTTACATGGAGGCTACCCGAAAAGTAGTAATTTAATCGTTTAAATTTCCTTTTAATGAACGATCGTAACTTTTTGACCCATTTTGTGTGGTATCTTAACATGAAAAATGTTGGTTTTTAAGTGCTCAAGAATTGAAGGTATATCTGCATAAACCCTATCTTTCGCGTAGCCTCATAAAAAGTCTAATGTCAAATCGTATGATGGCCAGTTTATATCGCCACGACGAGAAATATGGCGGTTAGGCAATGAAGCAATCTTCGCCCAAGTTGTGAGGCATGTGACACCGTATTGTTGAACCACATATTCTCGACGTCGCATCCTTCAGAATCAGGCAAAAAAGTTGCTCAGAATTGTTGCACGATTTCGATGAAGTAAGGTCCAATCACAACTTCGAACAAAAGAGCATACCAAACAGCGACTTTTTCTGGATCTGATGGCATCTCGATAATAAGATGCATTATTCGTTTCATTGCTGAAGAACATTTTGTTCGAAAAATTGTCCTTCACCGCCTTTAGTCCCAGATCCCACATATATACGATATTGTGAATGGTCAGCTGGTTTCAGTTTTAGGGTAGGCTTTAATTTTTTTAGTGTAGGTGTACATTTAAATGTAAAATGTGCCATAATGTGCCGTAAGACAGTCCTTATTCCTGAGAACGACGTGGATTCGACACATTCGTGTCTTCGGCATCACTTTTACTTACAGCAGCGATATATTCAGCGGAACGGTGACGCACAGACCATATAGCCTCACAATTTTTCCAATTGCCTCCGTAGTTGGACGATTATGTACCATTAAATGTTCTTAAAGCACGATATGTAGCTGTGGCAGAATCACCATTTTTGTATTAGGTTTTTATGCGTCGTGAGATAGTAAAGCGACCATTTTTGGTCATTGTCAGACTTGCAACTTAATAGAAAACAGTTGGTTCAACAATGTATCTTGACAGATGTCGAACTCTAGCTCAAAGATGGTTAACTCTTTAAAATATATATATATTTTTTTTTTTAATTTAAGAGATTTCCGTATACCGAACCAAATTATTGGGTCCATATATAAATTTCAACAAATTCTCACTAATATCAATAGGATTCTTTGGGCCAAATAAATGGCCCATGCCAAATATGAGGGGTATTTTGTATACCAAAAAATGTGGACGACCGATTCAAAAAGCTATTCTATGTATATCTTTAAAACGATCTTGTTTCTTCTTGCATGTTAATATTTATTAAGATACAACTCTTATCTCAATATTTTATGTAATACTTTTATGCAATATAGTTTTATAATTTTTCTTTTTCAAGCCACCAAATAATTTCTTATTTAAAATCAAAAATATTTGTATATCAAACAACCCGCCAAGCCTCAACACCATCCAACCATGAATCACTATTCCATACATACACACATATATTTAATACCTCCAAATTTATACTATATATTATTATGTTATAGCTAATTAATTGCAACAGTTTAGTGTAATTAAGTTCATGCTCTGTCGACTTTGCAACAAATTAGTTGGGCTCACAAACGAAACTCAGCAAAAAGTAAAACAACAAAAAAGTGTTAAATAAAACAAAAAAGAGATCAATGGACACGCGATTCTTATTCAACAGTTTGATTTACAATCATCGCAAAACTAAATAAATTGCATTAATTTTTCAGTGTGATGATATAGTGGTTGTTTAAATGAAAATGTGTTCTGTTTTCTATTGAATTCATTTAGAATAAGTGGAAATGACAAATTGAATAGAAACACTAATTTATAAAATGGAATAAAATGCATTTTATAAGCTTTGAAAAAATAAAATTTATTTTGAGAATAATTAATTGAAAACACCAAAGGGTTTGTTTTATATATCATATAGATTCCTTTGAGCTCGTATATAAAGATGCCCTGCAGCATTTGACTATATTCCTTGGTCTTAAATCTACAATATATATTCTCTGGCGCTGCAACAAAAACTGTAGAGCTCAGTTTATGGCTTGAATCTTCAAAATATCTAAAATAAAAGGAAATAAATGGTGATTAGGCCGAATCCTCGACAAAGAAGCTTGTTATCCTCTGAGAACCCTAAATTCCAAATTTGTTTCAAAAACTAGCTTATGACATCAAATTACCTAAAATAGGACAATACCTTTATAATGGGTGATGAAATATAGGTTATTAACATGTGGCAAACTACCAAAAAAACAGGTAGAAACTTTACAAAAAGGCATGATCTTAACAATGAAACTATGTCAAATTGCGAAACGATTAATTAAAGGTGTGAAAATGCGTCAAAGTACTCAATATTGGGAGTGGGACTCATGTCAATACATGGAAATGTCATCAATAAAGACTCCATGTTTCGTTTCGTCTATAAAGACTCCCTGCTTCATCTCGTCTATAAAAATTCCCCTCTGCTCCTCCATAAAGACCACTTCAACTTGCCTATAAAGACTGCTTCATCTAATTTATAAAGATTCTCTTCGACTCGTTTATAAAGTCTCCCTTCGAATTGTCTATAAAGAATCTCTTCAGCTCGTCTAGGAATGACGCCATTCAGCTCGTCTAGGAATGACGCCATTCAGCTCGTCTAGGAAAGACTCCCTTCAGCTCGTCTAGGAAAGACTCCCTTCAGCTCGTCTAGGAAAGACTCCCTTCAGCTCGTCTATGAAAGACTGCCTTCAGCTCGTCTATGAAAGACTGCCTTCAGCTCGTCTATGAAAGACTCCCTTCAGCTCGTCCATGAAAGACTGCCTTCAGCTCGTCTATGAAAGACTCCCTTCAGCTCGTCTATGAAAGACTCCCTTCAGCTTGTCTATGAAGACTCCCTTCAGCTTGTCTATGAAGACTCCCTTCAGCTCGTCTATGAAAGACTCCCTTCAGCTCGTCTATGAAAGAATCCCTTCAGCTCGTCTATGAAAGACTCCCTTCAGCTCGTACATGAAAGACTCCCTTCAGCTCGTCTATGAAAGACTCCCTTCACCTCGTCTATGAAAGACTCCCTTCAGCTCGTCTATGAAAGACTCCCTTCAGCTCGTCTATGAAAGACTCCCTTCAGCTCGTCTATGAAATACTCCCTCTAGATCAGCTTCTCTCTCTTACAAAGACTCCCCAAACTTCACTTCTGGTCTTCGGCTTCTCTTTAAGGCTCCCTACAGCTCATCGATGAAACCTACTTATAGAAACCAATTACTACTTTTCCTGATTTAGCCTCTCAGCATAACGTGTCACACTATAGTTTTTTTTCGAAATCAGTCTAATTATTATTGATTTTTTTTTAAACAATCTGGCATTTCTTTACAACCTACAAAAACACGAAGTGAAAATTCCAACGTGAATACGTCAATTTAGACTAACATGGCATTTCTTTCCCAGAAAATAATAAAGCACCGAACATTACCACAGACTAAACATTGAAAATGCATTATTGAGTGCTGGAGCAGCAGAGAAGGAAAAAACGCAAAGAAGAAATGTTATTGGAATGATTGAATAGCTTCAACTACTAACTGCAAATGAATGCAGCAACATGCCATGCAATTTGTAATGGCTTCAATCTCCACCCATGTATGAAAGCCAGCAAGCTTATATATTGATTAAACAAACGTATGTGCACGAGGAATAGAGTTAGGTAGCTGTGTATGTGTGTCTGTAGTATTTGTCTTGCCTTGTGGCGCTTATTTAGCACGCGGCCAGGTGCTTTGCAACGCGCTGTTCCATGCATGCATTACAGCAGTAATTGTTTAAGCATCGAACATCGACAACAGCAACAACCAACCAACCACAATCATTCGTTCGGTTGCTATGGCATAACAGGGGTTACTACTATTGTCATTTGAAGTTGTTGTAGTTGCTGCTATTGTTGTTATTGCTAATTTGTTTGTCCATCAATGACATAATGACACAATTGTTACCATCATCATCGCCATCACCATTACTCCATTATTCCAAATCAAACATAACATTGGGTGTGCGGATAGCCTTCCTGGGAGTCATGCACCATTATACCCCACTTGAACGTGTCTGTCTCTTACTCTAAACATTGGCGTGCCACAAAACTCCAACACCATCGTTCGTTTGTGATTGATGATAGATGCCAAAGTGCTGATGGATATTTCTGTTTTTTAAATGATCGATTAAATGTCAGGAATTTGAATGAAAATTTGTTAATAATTGTCCACAGCAAAATTGTGTTGGGATTGTTTATAAACATGTCTGGGTATTTGTGCAGAGGAAAGCTTGTCATAATTATGGACGACCAACCTGGTGGTTTGGGTGATAAAAGTCAATTTTAATTGATAATAACTGTCAAGATAATTGAATTATCTGCAGAACACGTAACATTTTGCAAACATTGATAAGTTTTTAAACAATAACGTGATGGTGTCTGAAGTATGAGGGAGTCCGTACAGATAAAAAAAAAACAAAAAATGTTCTTAAAGGCGAGTTGAAACAACAAGAAGTTCAACGAGTCTTTATAGACCACCATCAGTAACATGGATTATATGTAGAAAATCTAAAGGGAGCCTATATAGACAGAACCACTTATAGACGAGCTGGAAGGATTCTTTATAAACGATCTGAAATAGGAAGTCCCCGAAGATGATAAGAAGGGAGTCTTCATAGACGAACTGAAGAGAATATTTTTAGACGAGCTGAAGAGAGTCGTTACAGACGAGCTGAAGCAGTGAGTCTTTAAAGACGGGCGAAAGGTTTTTGTAAACGATCTGTTTTTATAGACGACCTGAAGCAGGCAGTCTTTATAGAAGAATTGAAGCAGGGAGTATTTATGGACGAGCCGAAGCAGGAAGTAGTATAGGCGAGCTGAGGCAATTTTTATTGCTGCAGGGAGTCTTTATAAAAGAAGTGAAGTTAGTTCTTGTAGACGAGCTGAAGGGAGCCTTTATAGGAGAGTGTAATGGAGTTGTCATAGACGGGATGAAGGGGGTCTCTATAGGATGCTGACGTTGTATAGGGAATTTTGTAAAATAGCTAAAGGGAGTCTTTGTAAGCGAGCTGAATCATAGTTCCATATAACGATACCGTTCCATTTTCGATATTTTGAACATTTTAGCAGTTTTTGCCAATCCACAGTACTGTAGTTGGCAATCCGATATCATATATATTTTGATATAGTCCCTATATGAATAACCCGCCCTATTTGGAGGTTTAACCGAAATTTTCCAACTGACGGCGATAAAATTTGTTATTTCGGTTTAAAGGTGAAAAACATGATGAACAAATATGTATTTGGCCCCATAAAAAGTTAATCTCCCATTTCCGGTATATTAGGGATTTGCCAACAATTTAATATTCCGGGCTCTTGAGGATAAAAAACAAATTTTCCGAACATTTCTGTTTTTGAGTTACGTCAGTGTCTTGACATAGCCCCAATTCAAAGATCCCGTTCCATTTTCTGTATTTAAAAGGTTTTACCCCATTTTCTCAAGGAAGTGTTTGTAATTTGGCATTTCGTTTTCAATAAGGATCAAGAAAGCTTGGAAAAATTCTATGCAGATGCATGTATATGTTTCTGCCTCCCTATAAGAATCCGGCACAGATTCAGTCGGCATTTCCCATCAAAGAGGCTGAAAATATGCATTCCGCATTTTTGGAGGGTGAACAAGATTTTTTTAGGAAAAATTTCGTCAAAAGCATTCTCTTTACCGCATAAATATGTCCCGCCGAATTTCGTATATTAAAGCAAATGACTACAATTTGACATTCCTGATTCTCGGAAGATGAAAACAGATTTACATTATTTTGGTTTTTGAGAAAATATTTCCACCGTAGTGGCTGTAATTGATATTCATGATGAATAAAAAAATTCGTCTCACGTTTTGTATATCCTTTACTACACTGTGGTACAGGGTATTATGTCTTTGTGCATATGTTTGTAACAGCCAAAAGGAAGCGATATATACACATGGTTCCTTTTGAGGATATGCATAGAATCACTTTCTGAGTCGATTTATGCATGAACGTCTGTCTGTCCTTGTTAAATTGTAAACAAAGTCCAGGTAGCATTTATGATTCGATTTGCACGAAATTTGGCATCGCGTACTCCGATTTAATGTAAATGGTGCAAAACAGTCGCTATATATCCGTCGAGTTGCACGAAATTTGGAACAGCGTACTATATTGAGTCGGGAATGATGTGTGCTAAGTTTCGTGAAAATCGATTCAGATTAAGATATATCTACTATATATATTTTCGTCCGATTTTTAGTAAAAAGTGCACCAAAGAATCAAATTTAAGCCGATTGGCACGAAATTTAGCACAACGTAATGAACTTAGTATAGTCTAACGTGTGCAAAGTTTTGTTGAAATCGGTAATGGTTATTTCGATGAGTTATGGTTGTTATGGTATGGTTACTACAATCGGTTCACATGTAGGTGCAGATCACATATTTAATTTAGCCCAATTTTATGCCAATGGTCCTCAAAAATGCGAATTCTGCCAGGATTCAACTCTTGAATATAGCCAAAATGTCAAAGGGTATCATATAGTCGGCCCCGTCCGACTTTACTACTTTCTTTAAAATATCATTTCTTTTAAATATCACCCGTCATTTTGGGTATGTTCGAGGTTTTAGCTTATGTTTTATACTTGTATTTCTTTTTCTAAGACGATAAAAAACCCCTCGCAGCTATTAACCCATATAAAAATTCCGATCGATTTTGGATATTTGGAATGTGCAGCATATGGCTCGATCCGAAGTTATTGATATTATAACTTTTTTCTATTTTTTATGAATTGAATTGCTTAAATAATTTTGTTCTCCCAAATATATGCCTCCTTACAACCCTCTGCTCCTCCCTTTTTAATAACATCAAAAACTTTAATATGAATTTATGATTATTTTAAAACTCCCGCTTCACTTTTTACCTAATTTCTTTACGAGACTTTTGGTGTAACGGCGCGCTTACAATGATGAGTTTTAAGTGACATGTGTGAGTGTGTGTGTGAGAGAGAGAGAGTTTGGATTTTATGTTCCCGGACATAGTTGTCTATAATCGTTATAATAAATTTCCACTTTTAGTTACAATGCTTGCCTTCAAAAGGATACGGAGACCTTATGAAGCCGACAACGAAGGACATTAACATACAACACACTGAGAGTGTTTAGAATTTTGCACTTTGATGCAGTAAAATGTTGTAAAGTTTTGTTGGAATTATTGTTCACTATAGGAGATGCAAAAATATGTTTGTTGTTGATGTTGTTGTCCATGTTCTTCTTTTATGTTTTGAAATGACAACACATGTACATATGTCTAATAAGTTGGGCATTATAAAACCATTTCATGTTACAGCACTCTCTCTAACTTGGGCAAAGAGTTGCCCTTTTGAAGTTCTTGTTGGGTGAATATGTAAATTTTCAGGATGATAACCAAGGAAACTAATGCGAAGAGAATGGAGATCTATATATGTTACGAAAATAGAATTGTAATATATAATATAACATCGGATTTGAATAGTTCGTATTGAAAGTCATACTTTGCTTGGCTGAATTGAAGTTTGTGTAAAGAAAATTATATTCAGCCTGGTTAAATGGTAATTTTCACACAGAAAATTATATGGAGTCTAATTAAACGGTAATTTTCATACAGAAAATTATATTCAGCCTGGCTGAATGGTCATTTTCATACAGAAAATTATCTTCAGCTGAGCTGAATAAATTCTTTCTTAGAAAAACTTATAGATATCCAGGCTCAATATACATATTTATGGATAATATTATATTCAGTCCGGCTGACTACGAATTATCGTAGAAAAATTTTTAATCGGTCTGGCTGAATATAATGGACATCTATATGTATAATAAAAATATAGTTGTTATGGAAAGTTATATTACGCTTGGCTGAATTGAAATTTGTATAAAGAAAATTATATTCAGCCTGGCTAAATAGCCATTTTCATACAGAAAATTATATTCAGCTGGACTAAATAATTATTTTCATAAAAAAATATATTGATATCCGCGCTGATTTTATCTTTTAGTAGAGAACATCTTAATCAGTCCTGCTGAATATACCTATTTATCGATAAATTTGTATTCAGTACGAATAAATATAATTTTGAGTTCAAACTAATTTATTCAGAACGGCTGAATATAAAATTTCTATAAAAAACTATTCACCCCAGCTGAATACAATTTTTTGTAGCTGAATATAATTTTGCTGAAAATTATACCTCAAGCTGAGTGCAATAGAGCAGACCTTATATGTCCTACTTTCTTTCACTTGGTTATTGTCCAACCAGCAGGTTATTTAGCACAGCTGAATACAAAATTTCTAAAGAAAATTATATTCAGCCTGACTATATAGTCATTTGCGTACAAAAAATTATATTCAGCTGAGGTGATTATTTATTTTCTTAGAAAGGCTTATAGATATCCAAGCTGAATATACATTTTAGTAGAGAACGTAATATTCAGCCTGGCTGAATATAGATATTTATGGATAAAATTATAAGCAGTCCGGCTAAAAAAGAATTTTCATAGAAAAAATTTAATCAGCACGGCTGAATAAAATTTTTCGTAGAAAAAAATTAATTCAGCCCAGCTGTATACAAATTTTATTATATAAAAAAATTTTATATAGTTCAGCTGAATATAATTTTGCTGACAAGTATACCCCAATCTGAGTGCAATAGACCAGCGCTTAAATGTCCTACTTTCTATTACTGGGTTTTTGTCTAACCAGCAACTTATTTAGCCCAGTTGAATACAAAATTTCTGAAGAAAATGATATTCAGCCTGACTAAATAGCCATTTTCGTACAGAAAATTATATTCAGCTAAGCTGAATATACATTTTAGTAGAGAACATTATTCAGGACGGCTGAATATACATATTTATGGATAAAATTATATTAAATCCGGCTAAATAATTTTTTTTCGTAGAAAAACATGTATTCAGCCCAGCTGAATACAAATTTTTGTACATAAAATTATATATGGGCTAAATATAATTTTGCTGAAAATTCTACCTTTAATTCGAGTGGAATTCTGGGTTGTTGGCCAATATAAACTGCTAATTGGCCAACAACCCAGCTGAATACAATTTTTTGTAGAAAAAGTTTTGTATATGCCAGCTAAAGAAATTTTTGCTGAAAATTATACCTAAATCCGATTACATTAGATCAGCCCTCAGACCTGTCGTACCTTCTTTTACTGGGTTATTGTCCAACTAGCAACTGGGAGGGAAAACTTTATCATACATATGTCTACATATCCAACATATCGTATTCTAAAAGTTCCATGGTGGTGTCTTATGACATTTCTTTCCCGGAGAAATTTTGTGCATCCATCCACAGCACAACACAACTACATTATGGCCATCAGTAGTAACAACAACGACAGCAACGCTCTAACAACCAACTCTGAATGAATTTTTGGTGTTCATGTCTATGTCAGCATTCACATTTCAAGACAGACGGACATTCATACATATACAAACACACACACTCACACACATATATATTACAAACAAGACGCCTTACTGTCTTACACTTTCGCTTGTGCAAAAGTTATGCTACAATAATTTGCTCTTGTAGCGTAGCAAAGCAGCAGCAACAACAACAACAATGCCAGCAACACATAACTGCTTTAGCGGCAAATCATTAAAAGTGTATTCTTTCTTTTTGGCAGCAAGTGCAACATAATAGCCAAACAACAGCAAAAGTATCATTTTGATGTGTTAGCTGTAACATGAGTGGCAACAATAATAACGACAACAACAATAGCAAGTGCAACAGCATCAGCAGTTGCGTTTACTAAAGTTTCTAGCTCGCAACAACAACAACAACAATTTGGAAATGGCTATAATATCCTTAAGGAATGGTAGAAACTATATTGTAAAGTGGAACCTGAAGAGTTTATATACAGACACATATCTAAATTTAATGAAATAGAAATGAGCTAGGTACCGTCCTAAAAATAAAGGAGTTCTGAACTCAAGACATAGAGGAAATAAACTTTTTTAATCGATGTTAAGAATAAAGGACCCGTCGTCATTACAGACCTTTTGTCCGAAACTGATTTTCCAAGCTCTAAGACAGATGGTCAATTGACTCATCACGCCCCAACTCGGTCCAACGAAGATGAATCTCTAATAGAGGGGTTATTTGGCTATGGGCGACTAATAATTTCCAATACTTTTAAATCTCTGGTACCAGGCGGTTTAATTTTAACGATATTGAAGGTGCAATGCTAATCACAATTCTTGAGATATCCATGGCTTGCTAGAGGTTATCCTTTGCACTAAGTCTGTAAAGGGATGTGATGGTGGTTTGCATTAATATCTAAGAATTACAGAGGTGGCTAGTTTAATTGGGAAGAACATTGTGAAGTCCAACTTCACCTAAAGATTACAGGCCGATTAGCCTCTCTTTTAAGGTCAATGCAAAGGTTATTGGATTTCAAAATAAGAAAATGTCTAGAACACGAGGTGGTTAGATTTATAGAGAAAAACTTGGTAAACTACATATTTACGTCGACAGGTTATCTTTTGTGCTAAGTCTGTGAGAGGAAGTTAAGATGGTTTTCATTAATATCTCAAGATTATAGAGGTGGTTAGTTTAATTGAGAAGAACAGGGTGAACTCCAGTCTCTCTTCTCTTAAGGAAAGTAGCTATATCCTATGTTCACGAAACTTAGCACATATCATTCAATACTTAATTCAGTACGCTATGTCAAAATTCGTGCAATCGAAAGATATATTGGGACTTTGGTGCACCAATTACATTAAATCGGACGAAAATATATATGGGAGCTATATCTAAATCCGAACAGATTTTCACGACATCATTCTAGACTTAATTCAGTACGCTATGCCAAAACTCATGCAGGTCGAACGATTTTCAAGGACTTTGAAGCACCATTTACCTAAAATCGGGTTTCACCAATTTCACAATACAGACAACAGTAACATTGTCTAAAATAAAGAAACAATGGAATGCAAAACGAACCACAATCCAGTAAGTGAAGAATGCAAGTTTTTAGCAAAAGAAACAAACGGTTGCAATACTGACAACCACGAAGTGTGGTGGGAGGTGGAGGACAATACCAAAACAAAACACTGTCGAATAATGAGTGTTGGAGGTGTTTTTCCTTCTTTGTTTTTGTCAAAAGAGAGAGAGAGAGAGAGAGAGCGAAAGGAAAATATGAGACCAAATAGTGGTAAAGTAGATCAAAGTAGGAAAATAATGTTGATGTTAATGAAATGTTTACATTTTTTTTTTTTTGGAAAAAATAGTGGCTTCATGCCGAAATTCCGGCAATCATAGAGGCACCCGAATCAGACAAGTAACAATGGGTTAGTGACTTTGTACCAGTGACAATATATTTCGATCGTCAAGCGGCAATTAAATCTGAGACAGTAAAATCTAGACTAGAGCATAGAGAACTACCACCCCTACGATGATTCACATTAAAAATTTACTTTTTAGGGTAGTTCCCATATAACTGTACTCTAATATTCGACTCTTTGATGCGTTTTGGCCACGCATTTAAATAGAATTCGGTCTAATTTGATATTAGGGATTCGCATCTCCTAACCAACAATTTTAAATATTTTATATTTTAAATATTTTATATATTTGGCCAAGTTTCGGGATAGCCCTCATGTAACGGCACATTTGTCAATCTTATTGCCAGTAATGTGGCATTTCGAGATCTCACTAAAAAGTACCAATATTTGTCCATTTTTTAGGGTAGCATACATATAACGCTACATCCCAAATTTGGGGAGTTTCAGCAAAATAGGCCGCAATTTTATATATTGCATTATACTGTACGACAAAATCGAGGTCATGGTGTGGGGGAGGAAAATTCTTATGTGGGATTAAAGAAAATCAGGAGTATATGAAGACGCCATTTTTATACCCTTCACTACTGTGTAGTGTATTATGTCTTTGTGCATATGTTTGTAACAGACAAAAGGAAACGAGATTCTTGTGAATTGCATTTATGATCCGAATTGGATGAAATTTGGCGCAGCTCATTTTTTGGCCCAAGGACGAACCCTATTCAGGTTTAGATATAGCTCCCATATATATTTTCGTCCGATTTAATGTAAATGGTACACCAAAGTCTCTAAATATCTTTCGAAATTTGTTTCGTGCAAATCGCTTCGTGAACATCGGTTTATATTAAAAAAGTTAACTGATTTATTCCGCGTTTTGGGGTTGTCTCCGTATAGCCGCATTCCACCATAGTATGGGGGATATTCTGTACACGAAATTGCAAATACGATTAGCCATCTGTTCTAATCATTCTACATTAATTGGATATCAAGATAAGAATATAGGACGTCAGGTTGGAAAATAATATATATCGGCCAGCATTTACGCCTAGACCCTATATTGTATTGGGATACAAAACGAAAATATTAGATTCGAAATAAATCCTTATATAATGATAACTCCAAATGTTCGGTAATTCCTACACGATGTAATCAATATTGATCACCCTTATGTGTAGCCCTACATATAACTTTGCCTGTAGATTGCATTTTTTGAGGATTTTATACACATCTACGTTTTGGGGTTTTGAGATTTAAGGAAACATTATAATTATACCCTACACAACTATGTTGTCAGGGTATTATAGCTTTGTGCAGCCCCAATAGTTTGTAACGCCGCGAAATATTCGTCCTAGGCCCACCTTTAAGTATACCGATCGTCATATCTCGACTAGCTGAGTCGATCTAGACATGTGTGTCCGTCCGTTTGTCCATTATAATTTGTAAACACGATACAGGCCACAGTTATAGACCAATCTTCACGAAATTTTGCATGTAGGATGGGTTCTGTTAAAGTTCGGTTAGGGGGTAAAATGGATCAAAAGCTTAATTTTTGTCGGTTTTTCTAGTCGCTCCAGAGGCCGCAATTATGGCCCAAACATCGCGAATTTTTACATAGAGAAGGGCATCGGGCAAAATAATAAACATGCCTGTTTTGATTGAGATCGGTCAATATTTACCTGGTCAAATGGACCCTGAGTTTTGTGTAAAAAATGACAAAATTTTTATTTATTTTTAGACCCGAGAAGTTGATAGTCCAAGAGGAGTGGTTGACCTTTAAATTGATACCAATTACATCGTCGTATGTAATCGGAAGTGGGAGTTGCACGCAAATACATACAGGTGCTTACGTATTCATATATTATTTAGTAAACCATTACCACACTGGAGGGCGAAAATATAGCGCAGATCGCTTTGAAATTGTGCATGAGGTTTCAGTTATGGTCACGGACAACGCCTATAATTTCCGGTAATAATCCGATAATAATTTTGGGATGAATTGGACCGAAAACTTAATTTTTTTTTTGTTTTTTCGAGTCAATCTATAGGCCACAATTTAAAGCCGAACATCAAAATACAACCCGCGGTGAAGGGTATTTGTAGTACAAATATCGCGAAATATTGCCCATGCTTAGAATATAGAACCAAAGAGAGTCTGATTTTCGTGGAAGTTGTGTAGGGTATCATATGGTCGGCCCCGTCCGACTATACTGCCCCACTCACTGGTTAAATATGAATCCAGTCTTTTTAAAAAGTATTTTTACTTTTCTTTTTGGGCAATTACGATTGGCTGCATGGGTCTCCTGAGGGGCCAGAACCATATTAAATTAAGGGGACCCCCCCATTCTCGGGGTCAAAAATGTTGTTGATATAATTGGAATATACACTAATTAAAGAATGTCCCTACAAAATTTCAAATAAAAATCTCAACAACTCTTAAAGATATAGCCGATTTATTGTGTCAGCATCAAGTGACGGCTGAAGGGTTTCTCAAAATTTAAACGAGTTTTTCTCTAAACATTTTTTTGCGAATGGCGGGCACGATAACTCAAAAACTAATAACCCAATCGACTTCAAATTTTTACACGTTTCTCTGTGAGTGTATAGCTATCGTATGAACTAGGATAAAGCCAATCGGTGAAGATCTTCCTTATTTTTTAACTTGGGATTTGGTAAAAAATCGGCGATTTTTCAAAAATATTTTTTCAAAGGTCCACCATTTTGTTAATTTTAGAGCGAAGTCAATAATCCTAGTTCATACGAGAGCCAGATGTGTACTCTTTCTAACACCGTTGGAATTTTCGGATTCCGATGTTCCACTGAGGAGTTATCATGCCCGCCATCAGAAATAAGGACTTTTCTTTAATTACAAAAAACAACAACAAAACAATAACAAAAATTTTTTGTAAATTATTTTTCTTAATTTTTAAATCTTCAAATATATATGTGTAAAGTTACAAACCTTAACAAGCATTGGTTTTGATTTACCAGCCCATTGAAAATCTTGAAAAATTAATATCGAGAATGAGGGGGGGAGGGGGGGGGGGTTCCCTTAATATTAATGTTTTTGCAAATATTCATATCTTTAATTTCATTATATGTCATTACATTCAATTTCTTTATATTACTTTTAGATAAGCATTACATTTTGAGTATACTCGCTTACACAAATGACCGTCATTGCATTTAATTCTTCCTGATTGTCCCTGTTTTCCGTTTTTTTGCAAACAATTATAACGAAACTTTTTTTTTTTTGTGTGTAAATTAAAACTAAACTTTTGTGCTGTGTTCATTCATAACTGCAAACAAACACAAAAGACATTATGACAAAAACAAATAGTCTTTCTGTCAGACATTCAGTAAGTCAGTCATTCACTCACTCACTCAGTCACTTACTCAACACTCTGTTTGAAAGACTGTCGGAATGATTATTCCATGGTGTCCACAATGCCTTGTAAAGCCAAAGAAATGTTGTAATAGGAAAAAAATATGATGTAAACATAGAAAGTGAAATAGCGACAAGTGTAAAATTACCAACACCAAAACAACGAAAATGACGACGACAACAACAGCGACAGCCAACCAACATCAGTGTGTAGCGCAAAAGTTTCTATTTTTCTGTGGAATGCTACGCTTAGATAGATTTTGCAAACTATAGCGCGCATTGGTTGTGTCTAAATAAAACAAAAGTTGGTTGGCTGTTTGGTTCAGTTGGTCGGTCGGTATGTGGTCACTGCAATTTGATTTGATCCGTCAGTTTGTTTGGTGGCAGAGGCAAACAAACATTTGTGCGCCTGTAAAAGGTAATTGCAGCTACGTTGTTTGTTGTGCCACAAGTTTCCTGGGCCAACCACCACCACCACCAACACAACAACACAATAAACTTTTAATGGATTTCATCATAACTGGGTACAAAACACTTTGGTATTTCTTTGTTGTATTTGTAAGAGCAAAAATTACATTGCATCGGAATTTATGTAACAACAGCAATTATGACAAGCCTACTCTCTGGCTTTAGCAAAAATTTCAATCCGCACATTTTCAAACAAATTTCCTTCTTTAGGTTGATTGCTGTAGTGGGGTGGTTGTGGTCGTTGTTGTTAAACTACCACTTAAATCGGTTATTTAGTTCGCTTTTAAACGCGCGTAATTATTTATAATCGGCGTACAAAACAAACAAAAACACAGCGAACGATCCAATAGACACTTGTCAATATGACAGTCCATCAATATTTGCAATTTTTCAATTCATGTTTTTTCATCATCTTTTATATACGGCTTCCTTGAGCTAAATTGGATTATTAACTTTTACTTTCAGTGAAACAGAAACTAGTACGTATGGAAGTATGTTTACATTGTAATCACAAATGAGTAAAATAATATGGACAACACCGATTTTTACCCAAATAGCTTTAAGCAAATTCCGAGTTTGGAATACACTCCGAACATAACCTTAATCTAAAAGAAGACAAGCGGATATGTTCTGACTATACATTTGTTCGCAGATTTCTTTGTAACTTTGCTCGTATTTTATAAATTATTTTGTAAATTCTTAATTATTTTGTAGCGCTCCATAATACATATTTTAGACCCATGAGTAGTTGATATAATTATCTTTGCAAAATATTTTCAATATTGATTGACTCTTTGACAAATCCGCCAAATAATTATATCAATCGATTATACGGGCAAAAATTGAGCCTCTGGTATGGGGCTCATGTCTAAATGTGGACCGATATAGCTCATTGTCAAACCTCACCTTTTAGTTTTGTATCTCGATACCTTCCTCTACGTTAAACATTTAGAATACCGAAAATTAGGGAGCTATGCCTAAATGTCCCTCCGATATTACTTTGTAGGATATAAACTGACAATTTCGATGTCAGAATATCTCTCTCATTGTAGAATAATGCGGCTATACTGGGACAACCCCAGCGCGCGAAACAAATCAATTAACTATTTCAATATGAAATATGTAAGTTAAGATCAAAAGTCTGATGGAGTCGACTTTATGATACCCTTCATTACTTTAGATACATACGAAATTAAATATGTGATCTACAGATACGAGTATACATATTCTCAAAAGATCCATGGGTCTATCTTTTTTTCTTTTCCATTTAACAAATATATGCACAAAGACATAATACCCTGTACGTGGTGTTTTAAAACATTATTCTATAATATACAATATCCAGAATTTATTCAATATAGAATCTATATTGAATAAATTCTGGATATGCATAGATCAACATTCACCAACAGGCGCCCACGGGCGCTTTGGGAGAGTACCAATCCAATCACAGTTCTGTGTTCGAACTCAACATTATTCTCGACATCGAACATGTCGTACGATTTGCAATGCTTTAACCATAGACTAATGAAGATATAGACGACGAAATACTCAAAAAATGCCCGGTCCAGTGACTCAAAACAAAAAATGGCCTATTTTTATACCCTTTCACCACACTGAGTTCTTATTGGGTAGCAAATCTCCCTACCAAAAATTATAAATAAAGGTCCATTTTTTCGGATAACCCCCATATAAGAGTACCCCCAATTTTCGGTATTTTGGGGGTTTTGATCGCATTTTTCAACCGAATTCGCTGAAATTTGGTACTTTGAGTTCTTAATGGGTAGCAAATCTCCCTACCAAAAATTATAAATAAAGGTCCATTTTTTCGGAGAGCCCCCATATAAGGGTACCCCCAATTTTCCGTATTTTCGGGTTCTTGGGCTCGTTGTATAACTGAATTCTCTGAAATTTTGCACATTGGTTTCTTCTTGGGTACCAAATTACTCCACTAAAAATTATAAATATAGGTCCAGTTTTTCTGGTAGTCCCCATATAACGGTACCCCCAAATGTTTGGTATTTTGGGGGTTCTGATCGTATTTTTCGACCGAATTGACTGTAATTTAGTACGTCGAGTTCTTATTAGACAGCAAATCTCTCCACTATAAATTATAAATATTGGTCAATTTGTTCTGGTAGCCACCAATAAGGGCACCCCCCAATTTTCGATATTTTGTGGTTCTTGAACAAAATTGATGTGTGTTAAGTTTCCTGATATCGGTTCAGATTTATATATAGCTTCTATATATGACCAAATGAACAATTTCGTATCGGTTGCAGAATGACGTGTTTATGGTTCCAATTTCATTTTACTGGTCCTTAAAAAATGCGACGTCTGTTAGGATTCATCTGTTGAATATACTCAAAGTGGTGAAGGGTATCATATAGTCGGCCCCGTCCGATTTTACTACTTTCCTTACTGGTTATTTAATGTTTTTATCTGAGGATATAGTTTTTGCTTTAAACTAAATATATTTAGTGGTATTCCAAATTAAAAGGTTCAATCATTTAAATAACGATCTGTACCGAGAGAGCGAAAATTACTCTCCCAACGGATCTATGCGTGTGTCCAACACAATCATAGCAATTTGCATATGTATTGTTGGCTAAACCTGGCATATATTTACTTTCTGAGCTGATTTATGCATGTCCGTCTGTCCGATAAGATCCGATTTGGATGAAATTCGGCCCAAGGACAAACCCTATTTAAATTGGAGAAAATCAGTTCAGATTTAGATATAGCTCACTTATATAGTTTCATCCGATTTCATATAAATGGGGCACCAAAGTCCCAATAAATGTCCGATTCAAACAAAATGTTGCAAAAGTACTTAATTAAGTTCAGTTTAATGTCTGTGAAGTTTTGTCGAAATTGGTTCAGATGTAGATGAAGCTCCCAAATACATTTTCGTCCGATTTTATATTAATGGTGCTCCGAAGAGCTTTGTTTGTTCGACTTACACGAAATTTGGAAGAGTTTAGAGTGATATGTATTAAAGTTGCAGAAAATAATAGATTTCTGAATGGCATGTGTATGGGGGTTTTTAATAAATTCAAACGTAGAGCATACATTTAATTTCGCCCGATTCTCTACAAGGTCATCTAAAAATGATATATCTGTTTTATCTACAGGATATTGTATATATTGCCATCTCATGTATGCACCCAAAGTGTTGAAGGATATCATATAGTCGGCCTCGTCCGACTTTTGCACTCTCCTTACTGGCTTATAATGTGTTTGCCCTCCAATGTAACGCGATGCCAGATAATACGACTACAATAGGAAAATGAGATTTTCTACTCAATGAGAATACAAAGTATCAAATTACAGCCAACTCCAAAATCCAAAAATATCGAAATTTTTAATATCCACTATTGTGGCTAACGTAAATAGTGAACCAATATTGGTAATTATTTTAATTAGGAAGGTTTTGTACCAAGTAATAATTTTTTATACCAAACTAAAGTTGATTATGTTAAAAAAATGTGTCCAAAAACCTAAAATACCGAATATTTGGTGTAAAAAGGGGACCGATATATCCCACGTAACCATGTATATTTTCATTGCGGGCCACCATTTAGGTGCATTGTATATTAAAATTGTCATTCCGTTTGTTACACCTCCAAATACTCACCAAAGATCGCACAATGTATATGTATTCTTGATCAGAATAAAATTCTATGATGATTTATACCTGTCCGTCTGTGGACACGTTATTCAACCGAATTGCTTGTAAATTGGTATTGAGGGTTCTCATTGTACTGCACAAAGTATTAATATTGATCCAAGTCTTTATAAAACTGCACCCCCACACCTGTGTACTAAAAATTAACGTTATTGGCCCATATTGGTATTTGGGTAATCCCACTGTAAGGTATTTTGAGAAATTAAATCTTTTTCTCACGTTTATTTTCGGTATGTTCAAGGTCCTAAAATAACATGAGTTTTTGTCCTATTCATTTTAGATATTTTGAATGACATCCTCATGATGGAGGCTACTTAACATCGTTTCTTTTTTTTAATTTAAATTTTTATTTTATTTGCTTTTTTGTCTTTAACATTCGACATTTCCCTCTCACTAGCGTAATTAGAATATTTTATTGAACCACATAACGATTTCATATAAACTACCATTTAATAAAATTAATAAATTATGAATACAAAATATGAAA
The DNA here is from genome assembly GCF_032173495.1 of Musca vetustissima. Lineage (NCBI taxonomy): Eukaryota > Metazoa > Arthropoda > Insecta > Diptera > Muscidae > Musca > Musca vetustissima. The sequence continues at coordinate 17,524 of NW_026877765.1, read as the reverse complement.
AAAAGTATTTGTCACAAATTTATTCCCCTTCGTTTCTCTGTTACTTTTGAAATAAAATATTTGTATAAAAAGTTTACTGCAATCGACCAACAAAAATTGTAAACGTTTACTTATGCAGATTTATTTTCGTTATAATATTTGTTTTATGCAAAAACTTATAACAAACTGAAAACAACATAAATCGATGATTTCCTTTCATAAAAAAAAACAAACCGAACAGCACAAAATAAAAAGGGATAATGCAGAAAAGAAAAGGTGGAATATTATGTGGTAATAAATTTGTCTGGCATCATGCATATATATGTGTGTAGATATTTTTTTTAGTTTTCTACATTAGAGGGGGTTGCTTTACAATATATTTTATTAAAATTTCTCCATATTATACAAACATTTGTACTTATGAGCTTGAAACATCCTCCTTATTTGCTGATTCAATATTTCATTTTGATCGCATTTAATTTATTAGGAAATAATTTCCTCTCCCTCACCTCTTCCCCCATCTTAATGTCTTCTCCATTTCCATATATTTCGAACGTTACTAGCTACCTTTGCTAAATTTTGCAAACAATGAAAACTTAAGCGTTCCCTTGGGCATATAATTCACCAACAATACTGCAACATTAAAAACAAATGGAAACTTTGCCCTTCCTTATTCTTAACCGGCAGTCAGACGAACTAACCAGTCAGCTAGCTTGCGAGTCGAACAAACAATATGCCAATGAATTGTATGGTGGCGAATAAAAGATTTCCTAAACGGAATAATATGAAATCGGACTTATGTACTGCATGTACACATTTGCTTCCAGGTAAATATTACATTGTAATTCAGCAAAGTGGGGGCAATAACTGCTGCCTGGCATTGCTAGACGCCACTAAAATAAAAAACACAAATGTTTTCTATATGAAAACTTTAAGTTTACTCAAACCCTTCGCTTATTAAGAAACTTCAAAGACATGACTGCAAAATATCCTTAGACTTAGTACAGAGAGATACATAAGATACATACACACATGTGAAGATGTGTTGGTCCGACTGCTTGAAAATGTTTTGCCACAGACATACCACTACAGATAAAAAACATTTATTGCTTTAAAAGAAAAAGAAAACTTTGTAAAATATAAAATGGCGAGGCAATTGAAGAAGCCCAAAAGAGATTACATACTTTAACATTTGACCCAAAGTTCAAAAAAAAAAAGGTTCAATGTAATGATGTGGTTGAATGAAAGGAGGACAACACATATGTTAGTACAAATTGTGTAGTCTTACTAGAGTAAGACTATGACTATGAAAACATAGTCAAACATGCAAACGTCAGGAGATTTTAAAATTGGAAGAATGTAATATCTGCTGAGGTGAAGTGTAAAATATACAAAATCATAACAATTTAACTTCCGTACAATTATCTAATTCGAATTAAGTAACAAGCGTTCAACCCGAAGTCTTAAAAAGCCATTTTAATAAAGATTTCCCTGTTTTCCAAAAATTGTGTATGATGATATGAGTTCACCACCTAGCCAAGACGTGGTCAGAGTAGCAATTAATCGGGTGAAGAACAATAAAGCAGCAGGTGCCGATGGATTGCCAACCGAACTATTCAAGACGGGTGGTCAGATGCTGGTCAGGAGTATGCACCAGCTGATTATACAATTGGGCAAGAGGAATGCATGTCCATGTCCTGTATCCGTGCACAAAAAGGAGACAATACGATATGTACCAACTATAGAGTAATAAGTCTCCTTCCCATCGCATATAAAGTGCTATCCAGTGTGCTGTGTGAATGACTGAAGCCAATGGTCAATGACATTATTGGACCATATTAATGCAGTGTCAGGCCTGGCAAATCCACCATTGACCAGATTTTCACTCTGCGTCAGATCTTGGAAAAGACCCACGAAAAACACATCAACACATTCCACCTATTCCCAACCTCGTTCTCAGCCCTACCCTAATTCGACAGTCCTACCCGTACAGAGGTGTTTAAAGCCATGTCTGCGTCTGCAGAATTACTACCGCCATGCTGGATAACTTTAAGTGGCACAAGGTCAGCAGTTAATGTCGGAAAGGACCTCTCTGAGCCCTTCAATACCGAAAGAGGATTGGCGTGTGACCTTTTTAACATCCTGCTTGAAAAGGTCATACATACCAACAGCATATGTTACTCGCCTACATCGACGACATCGATATAATGGGTTCGAACATTGCGACCGGTAACATCCACCTTTGAGCAAATTTACAAGGAGTCTACCAAAGTGGGACTGGCAGTAAATGGCGAAAAGACCAAGCTGATGGTATCAACGCACAAGGCGACCAGTAGACTCGGACCAACTGTGGAACTGGAAAACAACAGATTAGAGGTTGTGAACGATTTTATATACTTCGGTACTTGGTACAATGTGTTCTTATTGGGTACTAAATTTCTCCACTAAAAATTTTAAATATCGGTCAATGTTTTCTGGTAGCTCCCATATAACGGCAACCTCCAATTTTTGGTATTTTGGGTTCTAAATTTGGTACTTTGGGACCTTATTGGGTACTAAATTTCTCCCCTTAAAATTATAAATATATTTTAGGGTTTTTTGAGCGCGGTTGTAAACCGATTTCACTGTAAATTGGCACTTTGCGTTTTTATTGGCTACCAAATCTCTACACTAAAAATTATAAATAAAGGTAAATTTTTTCCGGTAGCCTCCATATAACTGTAACCAACCTTTTCAACCGAAGGTATGGAATTCTAAGGGATTTAGCCGTCTGTTGTAATCATTTTACCTTCAGAAGATATCGAGATAAAAAACTTGAACGTCAGGTTCGAGAATGAACTATATCGGCACCAATTTAGGCCTAGCCCTAATGATGCTTACCGATTTTCGGTATATTTATTAATATTTAGCGTGAATCAAGGTGTTGTGATGCAAAATTTCGGATTCGAATGTGAGCTCTATCGGTCCTCAATTGTACATAGCACCCCATATAATAAACTCATAATGTTCGGTAATTCCTACAGGATGTAATCAATATTTGTCCCGCTTTGGGTATAGCCTTCAGACAAACACTTTTTCTGCAATACTGAACCAGCAACCACCACACCACCCACCGAAATAAAATCCTATGTACGTTGGTTATGGCCTCATATAAATCCCTCTAAATTGCAGTATTTTAAGGATTGTATGCGCATGTTCCACCCTACCATGCGTTATCTATATCGTGGACCAGGGGGATATTCGTTACTCGAAAAAGTCAGTTTATACTCTACAAAGTATGGAATTCAAAGACAATTTAGCTATCTTAAGTAATGATTCCATCTTTGGAGGATGTCGAAATAAGAAACTCGAATCTGACGGGAATGAAGTATACTGATCCGCATTTAAGCCTAGCACTCATACAATGACACCTCCCGATTTTCTTTATACTGCAATATTTTGAGGATTTTATACACATGGTTCACCCTACCATGCGTTATTAATATCGGTCCACGTTTTGGGGCTTTGAGATTTTAGGAAAAGTCCTCATTAACAATTGCTGAAATTTGTATTTGGTGTACATTATGGTTTACATCAATACCTATGTAGAATTGTTTGTATAAGTCCAATTTTTGCTATTTTCCCTATATTTTCATTTTAAGTAACTGTCAGTATACCTATGGTGGAGGGTATCCAAAGTTCGGCCCGGCTGAACATAACGCTTTTTTCATTTGTTGATACTTAGTATATCTTCTATATAATGATAGGATTCACATTTTCGTACTGATAAAATAAAAAAATGCAATTTACAGCAGATTTCGGTATACAGACACTAATCAGTACAAATGAATATTAACAATTTTTGGTAAATAGATGTCTTACAACACAAAAATCCAAACTACTAAATTGCAGCCAAATCGGTTATAAATTCTCAAAATTTAGGAATACTGTTATATGGGAGCTACCCAACAAATTGGCCCAATATTGCCAATGCAATGAGAATCATCAACAACGATGAGGCGTTGCTCATTGGTTTCCTGAAATGCATAAAAAAGGGTCCGGAATACTATCTAAAAATTATGTGGATAAATTAGGCGCTACGCCAATAAGCAAAATTTTAGCATCTGGGTTATGTTGAGTAGCTTCACTATTTGGTTTTCCTTTTGCGAAGATGAGGTAAGATCAACAGATATGGTGATAAACGATTTTAATGGATGGAATACGATTATATTGATCTGGACAATGTTTACTTTCAATCGGACAGTACTACGTGGTTCACAGGCAGCGAAGTGATTGATATATATTTCATGGGAAATTTTTTCCAACCATGGTATCTCTCGAAGAAGAGATTGAAAATGATCAATTAGATCTCGGGATATACCATATCTATCACGATCCATTGAAATCGTTAAGTGTATAATATGTGAGGCTATCGCGAAGGCATGACGGCCACCTTGCGGTTTAATGATGAAATTTTCATATTTCATGGGAAAATTTTCCGATCCATGGTATCTCTCGAAGAAGCGATTAAAAATGACCAGTTAGATATCGGCATATACAATAACTTAATCAATAGCATCCAAATCTTAAAATGTAAATTCGTGAGGTTATCAAGGAAACAGGACGTCCACCTTACGATGTAATTATGAAAATATTATTAAAAGAAGCATTTTGCCGTTCTTGATTGATTTCAGAATGAGAAAACAGGCTAGAAAATGTGCATGTATCAATAGAGGAAGAAAGTAAGTGTTGTTTCACAGGGAATTTTTGTGGATTGTACTGCTTGAGTTTAGAATAATTTTTAACATTAACTGAACTAAAAAATAATATTTCATACTACAAAATAATTAGGGAAACTTTATGGAAATCCGTAGTATTCCAACAAACAAGTTAACATATGTCTAAAGTTACATATTCCTCTACGGCCCCTTTAAAATTTGTCATATTATGCAAAAAGGGTTAACAATTTCATTCCTTGAAATTGTCTCCTATCTAAGCAGTACTGCCAACTATCATACCAAACCCCACCCCACACTCCATCACCCCATCAAATATTTGCAAAATAGAAACGATTGTAAACTTCTAGGAGTTCAAGAGATGAATGGAAAAACCAACAAATCTTTTACGCAATATTCAAGCAATTGTTAACATTGAGACCCTTTTCCCGAACATGAGAGTTCGTCTCATGGTCCTCTTCCACCGCCACCCATTTTTCCACTTTTCCAAAGTGTATTTGAGTTGAAAATAAATGAACCGAAAATATACTAAAAACAAACACAAAATTCAATTGCTCTGGAAACGATGCAGAGAGAAGGAGAAACGTAAGTATCACGACAAAGACGAAGAAATAGATTGAAGTAAAAAACTGGGACAGTGAACAGTGGATCATCAGTGAGAGAGATATGGGACCATCAACAGTACATCGAAAAGATGTGATAAATTCTATTGTTGTAGTGGTTGTTGTTGTTCATCTTCTTCTTGTTGAATGAAAATAGAAAATTGTAAAAATATTGCCAACACTTTATTATGGCGATTATCTTGAATGAAAATGAATGGGATTGGGAGTGGTGTGGTGTGTGAGTGGGTGGATGGGTTGTTGTACGAAATGGTTAAAGGGTTTGTGGGTGGTAGTTGTTGTTTTAGTTATGGGGGTTAAGTTGGTCAAAACGATTTGTTCCACTGTTAGTTTTAGTTTTCGTTTGATTTTTTTTTCCTAAATATAAGAAATGAACCTTTTTTGTGCTGTTACTTGAGCTTGTCCTCAATATCGATAGATGATAGTGAATGTGTGTATGTATGTGTGTGTTAGATTTATGTGGCTGTGTTTGTTAAGGAAAAAAAATCTCTGGGGGTTTTCATTCGATTTTCTTTACTTTTAATAGAATTTTCTTTTGGAACTCCTGCTCCTCCACCTCCTTCGTCTCCTTCTGTAACCAATGAACCAACCAACGAATAACAATCGATCCGAACCACTCTCCACTTCTTCTTCTTCGAACCAAATTCATTTGAAATTGTAAATAGTAACAGACAATAGCCAAAGCAAAATATTACTCTCAGTAGTGGTGCATAAAGTCTTGATTTCTAGGGAAAAAATTGTGCTCCAAACAAATCTTTTGTTTGAGTTTTCTATAAAATAGAAATTGAACACAGCCAGACAGCCAGCACTAAAGAAATTTGCAAATATCTTTGGGAAAGTTAAAACATGGCACCGCTGTTGGCCATCCACCATCCTGCCCGACGCCACCCCCCCCCCACCCCCCCCAATTTTAATTCAGTTTACATTTTATTAATCGTTTGGGAACTCATCTCAAATGTTCAACAAGCTGTATCTTATGATTATGAGATCTGAGAGAGTACAATCCGAATACAAATCATAGAATCAAGTAGGTAGAGTGACGCACACAATTGAAGCTGCCTTTGGCAAATTGTAAATTTTGAAATGGGAGTTGTGTCTAATGATGGATTTTTGTTGTTATTGTGGCCATTAGTGATTAATTGGGGGAAGAAATGTGTATCAATGGAAAACTATCGAATTGAATTTAATGGGCTCACAATAGAATATATAGGTCATTTATAGTTTTGGGTGATTTATATTTGTTTATTTATTTAAGCATAACAATTTTTACAAATTTTTACTTTTTGCACTATGGTGAATGTTTCATTTATTTTGAATCCTAATACTTACGTGAAAGCCTTTTAAAATTTTTGCGTACCTGAAAAGAAATATAAAATAATAATTAATATGGAAACTTTATACAATTTAAGAAATAAGTATAAAGTAATTTAATTTGACCGGGCCGAACTCCATCAAAGAGATACTGTCATATACTTGGAAATAAACATTTCTGCAACTATAATATGCTGCAGAAGAAGATGTTGATGTTGTGGCTTATTGGGATCGCTATAAACAAAACAGGTGCGCCAAAATCGACATTTTTAAGAGAATGTTTTAAAACCCACTTGGCACCAGCATTGCGAAAATATTCCTAAAATTATAAAATGCCAAAAATGGGGAGTACATGGTTATTGTTATGCATGGATCCATATTGATAATTTTGGTAAGGATATTTACGACCCGCCATAAACTCAATGAATCATATTACAGCCAAAATATGTCCGTTACATAGTAGCTATATTTAACAAGTGAAACCAGTAAGGAAAGTAGTAGAGTCGGACTGGGCCGACTATATGATAGCCTTCACCACTTTGGGTATATTCTACATATGTATCAGAAAAGATGTGATTTTTATATATTTCTGGAACCTATGCTAAATTTAATTTCATTTGGGCAAGTTTAGAATCGTTTGCGCACCGTGGGACAGATGTGTGTAAATCGATTTAAAACAAACATGTCACACGCTATTCGGTATGCTGCAATGTTTAAAATTTAATCTAAATCAGACTCCTATTGATTATTTGGTGTACAATTAGCATAAATAGGTCGAAAATATATATGGAAGCTACGATATATGTATATCTGAACCGATTTGAAGCGAACTTGCCAGAGATTAATTTATATTAATGTCAGTACGTTGTGTCGATCGGCCTAGCTGTGAATCTTTAGTGCACAATTTACTAAATATCGGAAAATATATAAAATATATATCATTCTAGACTTCATTTAGTACGCTATACCAAAATGCATGCCAATAAAAAGATTAGCAGGGACTTTGGTGCACTATTTACCTAAAATCAGGCGAAACTATATATGGAAGCTATATCTAAATCTGAACCGATTTTCACGAAACTTAGCACACGTCATTCTAGACCTAATTTAATACGCTATGCCCCGATTCGTGCAAATCCAATGATTTTCAGGGACTTTGGTGCACCATTTACCTAAAATCGGGCGAAAATATATATGGGAGCTATTTGTAAATGTAAACCAATTTTCACGAAACTTAGCACACATCATTCTAGACTTAATTCATTACGCTATGCCAAATTTCGTACAAATCGAAAGATATATAGGGACTTTGGTAGACAATTTACTTAAAATCGGGCGAAACTATATATGGGAGCTATATCTAAATCTGAACCGATTTTCACGAAACTTAGCACACATCATTCTAGACCTAATTCAGTAGGCTATACCAAATTTCGTGCAAATCGAAAGATATATAGGGACTTTGGTACCCCATTTACCTTAAATCGGACGAAAATATATATGGGATCTATATCTAAATCTGAACCGATTTTCACGAAACTTGGCACACATCATTCTAGACTTAATTCAATAGGCTGTACTAAATTGCAAATCTAAAGATATTTAGGGACTTTAGTGGAATATTTACCTAAAATCGGGCGAAAATATATATGGGAGCTATATCTAAATCTGGACCGATTTTTCCCAATATCAATAGGGTTCGTCCTTGGGCCAAACAAATGAGCTGTGCCAAATTTCATCCAATTCGGATCATAAATGTGACCTGTACTTTGTTTACAATTTAACATGGACAGACGGACAGACGCACGGACGGACATGCGTAAATCGATTCCGAAAGTGATTCTATGTATATTCTCAAAAGGAACCATGGGTCTATCTCGATTATTTTTGCCTGTTACAAACATATGCACAAAGACATAATACCCTGTACCACAGTGTGGTGAAGGGTATAACAATTAATGTACCTTCCATACTATGGTGGAGGGTATTAAAAGTGGTTATATGGGGATCACTTCTTAAAGGGGGCGAATATTAATAATTTTTGCAATTTAAAGGCCAACCACTCCTCTCGGATTCTTGCAGATTCTTGTGTCAGAGCCCATCCTTCGTATCAAATTTAATGTTGCTCGGTGCATAATTGTAGCTTACAAAGCGACCAGGAAAGCAGACAACCGTGTTTAGCCCATTTTATCACATAAATATTAACCGATCATTACCAGAAGCAATAAGGGTCTTCTTTATAAATTTCTGTCAACATAGTTTTGTAGGGTATAAACATGCCCGCCTCTGATACTACCCGTGATGGTGTAAGGATCTGGACACCTCTCGCTAGAATAAACTCACAATCTACAAGACGCTGATACTACCCGCGCCGGTGTAAGGATCTGAAATATGGGTACTTGCTCATACAAATGTGGCAGCACTTAAAGTGTTTGAGAGAAAAATTCTCCGAAAGATATAAGGGCACACCTGCGTCGACGGTGAATACTAACGTCGAATGAATTAGGGGCCATTCCAATATTACGTAACCAACATAGGGGGTTGGGGGATCATCGCTTTGCTTATTTTTCATGCATTTTGTTTATTTTGGGTTAAGAACTATGCTTACTTCTGTTGACAAAGGAGAGGGGGGATAAATAATTGCAATAAATCTGCTTACGTAATACTTGATGGGCTCCTAATGCGGTGGTCAGGCCACGTAGGTTTTGGTTTATTTTCATTTGTTTATTCAATGTCAATCCCATTTCCACATATGCTATGAAAATAGTTTATGATTTATAAAACTTAAAGAAAATAAAATATTCCCTGTTTTAAGCAAATTATTTTTTCAACTCAATAATGCCCACATTTTTAAAAACTCGTTTTCGAAAATCAAATATATTGAATGACACGCATGGCCTTATATATTGACTTTGTTAAAATACTTATTAAATTTCCCCCTTATTTCACACAATTGCCAAATACTTTTCCATCACTTTTCTTCTTAAAATTACACGTAATATCCATTTGCTATTACTTAATTTTTTTCATAAATAATCCATCCTCAATTAATGGCGTCACTTCATTAACACACATTTTCTTATGAACTTTAAAAAATATTTTCGTTGTTTTCCTTTATTTTTCTCTCTCGCTTTCCTCGCAATTCTCAAGCTTTAATCTTTTTTGTTAACTATCCCTTAACTTGCTCGTTAACTATGTCAACCTATAATTGAATTGCAATAATCTTCAGTTCAGTATCACGATTTATGCATCAACGGTTTTATTCGTATTTTCCATCAATGTCCTTCAGATCAGGTTTTTAAGTGATGGTTTTTCCCGCTGGCGCCCTCCCACTTTTTCCTCTCTCTTGCACATGTTTTGTCCGCAGTGAAAGTTTTTTTTTTTTTTTGGTTTGCTCCTTGAGTTTCCACAAGGAAATCATAAGTTAAGTCAAGAAAATGAAGTAAGGAATGCCGAACAATTAAAGTAATTGATATACCGAGTAAGAAAGAAATTAAAATACCATTAAATACTAAATGGAGGAAAGCAGATCCATGGCAAATGACTCTGAATGAATGAACTTGGAATGTGGGTTTGTAATGATATATACATTGGGGTACATGGAGGTAAATGTTATGGCATAAGTGTTATAAAGATTAACCAGTAAGGAAAGTAGTAAAGTCGGACGGGGTCGACTATATGATACCCATCACCACTATGGGTATATTAAACAGGACTATTAACATGAAATTGGATGAAATAAAATATATTTATCTAAATGTGAATCTGCCAAGATCTATCCATAAAGTATGTCAATCGACTTCAAACAAATATAAATAGGTCATCCGTTGGGCTATGTCTGCACTTCTAGAAAACGCAACTACGTAATTCTATGCTCAATTTTGTAAGTTGTGCAAAGTTTGATGTCAATCTGACTAACATGAGGAGTTTGATGCCCAATTTACTTGAAATCGGGCGAAAATATATATGGAAGCTCTATCCAAATATTGAGCGATTTCAAACAAACTTGTCACAGGTTAGGTTATACTAATTTCAGATCGTTTTGTTCCTATTGGTTCCTTAGTACGTCAATTACTTAAAATCAATATATCATAAAAGGGAGCTATATTTAAATCTGGACCGATTTTCACGAAACAAGCCAGACATTACTCTAGGCTCAATTCAGTACGTTATGTCAATTTTCGTGCAAATCGAAGGATATATAGGGACTTTGGTGCACCATTTACATGAAATCGGACTAAACTATATATGGGAGCTATATCTAAATCTTGACCTATTTTCACGAAACTTGGCAGACATCATTCTAGACTCAATTCAGTACGTTATGCCAAATTTCTTGCAAATCGAAAGATATATAGGGACTTTGGGCACCATTTACATGAAATCGGACGAAACTATATATGGGAGCTATATCTAAATCTGGACCGATTTTCTCCAAACTTGGCATACATCACTCTAGGCTTAACTCAGCACGTTATACCAAATTTCGTGCAAATCAAAAGATATATAGGGACTTTGGGGCACCATTTACATGAAATCGGACGAAACTATATATGGCAGTTATATCTAAATCTGGACCGATTTTCACGAAACTTGGCAGACATCATTCTAGACCTAAATGATTAGGCTGTACCAAATTTCGTGCAAATCGAAAGATATATAGGGACCGTTTACATTAAATCGGTTAAATATATATTTGGGAGCTATATCTAAATCTGAACCGATTTTTCCCAATTTCAATAGAGTTCGTCCTTGGGCCGAATAAGTGACCTGTGCCAAATTTCATCCAATTCGTATCATAAATGCGACCTGTACTTTGTTTACAATTTAACATGGACAGACGGACGGACCGACGGACATGCATAAATCGACTTAGAAAGTGATTCTATGCATATTCTCAAAAGGAACCATGTGTCTATCTCGTTTCCTTTTGCCTGTTACAAACATATGCACAAAGACATAATACCCTGTACCACAGTGTGGTGAAGGGTATAAAATGGGAAATATAAATTTTGTATTATTATTAAATATCAGAGACATGAATGAAGTATTTTTTAAAATCGCAAGGTGAGTAACCGCGTCAACCTCTTCATTTGTGGTTATGACTGACTTAACGATTCATCAGAGTCGCTCTTAGTCCAAAGGTTTTATATAAAGCTGGGTTTTTTGAAATTCGCACTAGAACTGCCCGAAAACTAATAAATATGGTACTATTTGTATTTGGTGGACCGGTAGAGCTAGAACTCTGAAATTTGGATTGAGGTTCATTGATGGAGTGTAGGATAGATGAACTAGTTGGTTTTTGAAAATTCGAACTATATGTATCCGAAAATGCGAATGGAATGCGAATTAAGATTGGTAGATATAAGGGGATGGTTTTGAAAGCGTGTACTTATGTGTACGAAAAGTACTAAACTGTACCAAATTTTGTACAATTTTTAATTGGAAGTGAAATGGAGCTGGAACCTTGAAATTTAAAATTAACATTACCGTCGGAGTATGGGATGGGAATATGTACGTAGTTTTGAAAATATTTATCTTATGTGTACGAAAGGTACTAAAGTGTACTATAAATGGTACAATTCTGATTTGGGCGAGCTAGGATCCTCAAGTTTGAAGTTAGGATCATTGTTGGGGTGTAGGATTGGGGTTTCGTACTAATGTGTACTATATGGTATCAAATTTAGATTTGGGTAAACCGATAGAGCTAGATTCTTGACATTTGGAGTAAGGAGCGCTGTTGGGCAAAGAACTAAGCTATTTAGGAATTTTTGGAAATGCCTACTAATGTGAACTAAATTTGGTACAATTTAAATTTTGGCTGAACCGATGAATGAAATTTTGGAAATTTGTACTTAATGATACCATATGTGGTTTTAGGTGAATCGATTGGTGTAAGATTGGGCTTTGTAGAAAGTTTTGGATATTCGTACTAATGTGCACTAAATTTGGTACAATTTACATTTTAGATGAACCAATAGAGCATCAAACCTTGATATTTGGAAATAAGGTTACTGTTGGAGTGCAGAAAGGGGGGGGGGGGGGGGGGGGGGGTGGATGTATTTTTGGAAATTCATACGCATGGACACTAAATTGTACTAAATTTGGTACAATTAGAATTTTGGGTGAACTGATAGAGCTGTTGTTCTGAAATTTAGAGTTAGGATCATTGTTGGGGGTTAGGATTGAGCTATGTAGAAAGTTTTGGAAATGGTACCAAATTTGGATTTTGGTGAACCGATAGAGCGTGAATCTTGAAATTTAATGTTAGGATCACTGTTGGGGTGCAGGAGCCGGGTATGTAATAAGTTTCGGAAATTGGTACTACTGTGTACTAAATTTGTACAATTTGAATTGTTGGTGGATCTATAGAGTTGGAAGCCGGAATCTTGGATTTAGGATCACTGTGGAAGGAATTTTTTGGAAATTCGTACTACTGTGTACTAAATTTCGTAAAATTTGAATTTTGGGTGAACTAATAGTGTTGGAATCCTGAAATTTGATGTAATGATAATTGTTGGGGTGTAGGAGTGGAATATGTAGAAAGTTTTGAAATTTTGTACTAATTTGTACATAATGGTACCAAATGTGGATTTGGGTGAACCTATAGAGCTTAACACTGAAATTCGGATATGAAGTTACTTTTGGAGTGTAAGATTGGGGTATGGACGTAGCTTTGAAAATTCATACTTACTAAATTGGGTACTAAATTTGGTACAATTTGAATTTTGGGCGAATTGATAGAGCTGGAATCCTGAAATTTTGAATTAGGATCACTGTGGGGTCATGGATTGGGGTATGTAGGAAGTTTTGGAAATGTTTACTAATGTGTACAAAATGCCACAAAATTTGGTACAATTTGGGTTAAGAATGAATTAATTTGAAATTAAGATTGGGGTATGTGGGAAGTTTTGGAAATTCGTATTTATGATTGTTAAAGTAGGTAGTTATGGAAATTTATATTAATATGTACTAACGGGTAGGGGAGACTGGGGCACCTTCGGCATCGGGGCACCTTCGGCAATCGCGTTTTCGATATGAAGCTCTCACCGTACATCACTAGTTTCGATACATAGGTATCGAATATCGAAATAAATAACTGACACAAAGTTTGAAATTTCTAGCTAATAAACTTATTTAGATACATGGGTTTTTATATTTTTATAGATGTTTCTGTAATATTTCAATTCCACTTCGTAAGTATTTCGCGTATAAAACTTTTTAAAATTTTAAGACAATATTATTAAAAAGTGGTTAACTACGATGTGTATTATTATAGAAATGTTTAAAAATATAATGTTTTTAAAAACTGATCGAAAAAAATGAAAAAAACTATAAAAAGTACATTCGGGGTACATTCGGCATTTTAAAGTGGGGCACATTCGGCCATATACAGATTGTGCAATATTATTTCCTTAAAATGTTTTTGAGTTTGTCTTTAAAACTAATCCTTTAATATGGTCCGAAATTGCATATATAAGATCAAACGTACTTGTATTGACGAAAATGCGATAGAAAACCCTTATTTCTGATGTTGTGTGCGAGCTTGAGATGTAAACATACGCCGTTAAAAAATAAAGCCCTATAATTCAAACATTGTGTGGTGTATAAAAACCAAATAGAGCCTTTAGAGGATCAGAATTTCAACCAGACTGATAGCGATGACAATTACCCGGCTATGACTATGTTGCCGAATGTGCCCCATCAAATGCCGAAGCTACCCCGGGTTGGGGCACATTCGGCGAATTTGACTTTTTTTACAAAACTGTAAAATTTTTTAACTAATACTATTTTTTATATCATTTTGGTACTATTTTTTTATAATTAAGTGTCTGAGGACAATAATCAGCCATAAAGTTGTTATATATGTTGAATAAGTACTGAGATATAGAGCTGTAAAAAAAGTGCCGAAGGTGCCCCAGCCTCCCCTACTAAATTTGGATTTGGGTGAATCTATATCAAATTTGGACATTTTTTCAAAATAAGTATTACAAGAGTGCAAAGACGTGTATAGAGCTAGATTTCTGTCGCGGTCAGAATTGGTGTGTGGGATTGAGATAAGAGCACATATGTACTAAATGGTTCTAAATTATGGTTGGTATTGGATTTTAAATATTTCCAACTTCACTAGCGAAGTAGCGTGCATATACTAGTCAAACAATAAATATCGAAGAATATTGCCCATGTTCGGAATATATATTAAAACTGGTTTTCATACATTAAAGAAGTCTTAATTTAAAGAAGTGCTTAATTTTTTTGATGCGTGTGAGAGGCAAAATTTTTATCTCAGAATATACTGCCACCTGTACTTTATCTATAATTATTTTCACCTTTATTAGATTTAATATGAAGATATATAACAAAAATATATTTATTTGTAGGGATTAAATTTATTTATTTGTTGTTTGTTTGCTTTCATCTTTTTTATTTCGTTTGCCCTTTGTTAATTTCATGTTTACTGCAACACGACATCTTAAACAATAAATTTTAATAAAACTGTTTTATTCGTTTCTTTTTTCGAAATATTTTTTAAGGTGCAACTGCTGCTGTCTGGTTTGTTATGCTTTCTTGTGGCCTTAATGGAAGTCATTATTTTCAATTAGCAAAAGTTTTGCGGATTTAAAATGAATTTTACCTTCTTTCTTATATGGATGTGTTTGTGAGTGTGTGTGTGTGTGGAACAGTAAAGAAGAAAATGAATAAAACAGAATGAACTGAACTATTAAATAAAACGCCAGACGAATTAAAGTAAAGAGAGAGAATTGGATGTTTTTCGAGTCGAAGATAAAGCAGGAAGGAACTGAAAGTTATAGGAAATTTAAACAGGAATCAAGATTTTCTATTATCTAAAGAATATTGAAAATTAATTAATTAAACAATAAATATTTTCAAAGGAAGTTAGAATATATTTAGCATTAACCAGTAAGGAAAGTAGTAAAGTCGGACGGGGCTGACTATATGATACCCTTCACCACTTTGGCATATTCAACAGATGAATCCTAACAGACGTCGAATTTTGGAAGGACCATTAACAGGAAAATGGATCTATAAACATGTCATTCTGCCACCTATACTAAATTTTTCATTTGGTCAGATATAGTGTTGCTTCTTATGTTACAGTAACTTCAGTACGTAGTGCAATATTTTGTGCCGATTGGATCCACCTTGTTGAAGCATTTATATCCTACCTCTAGCTTATACCGATTTCAATAAGACTTGGCAGAGATAAACTACAGTTCATTGTACAAAATTGTGTGGCAATCGGACACACAAGTGCACAATTTACATAAAATCGAAAGAAAATATATATGGGAGCTATATCTAAATCTGGACCGATTTTCAGGAAATTTAACACACATCATTCTAGACCTAATTCATTTCGCTATGCCAAATTTCGTGCAAATCGAAAGATATATAGGGACTTTGGTGCACCATTTACATAAAATCGGAAGAAAATATATATGATAGATATATCTAAATCTGGACCGATTTTCAGGAAACTTAACACACATCATTCTATTAAGTACGCTGTTCCAAATTTCGTGCAAATCGAAAGATATATAGGGACTTTGGTACACCATTTATATTAAATCGAACGAAAATATATCTGGGAGCTATATCTAAATCGCAAAACTTGTCAGACATACCTCTAGGCTCAATTTAGTACGTTATGCCAAATTTCGTGCAAATCGAAAGATATATAGGGACTTTGGTGCACCAATTACATGAAATCGGACGAACATATATATATATATATATATATATAGGAGCTATATCTAAATCTGAGCCAATTTTCACGAAACTTGGCAGACATATCTCTAGGTTCAATTTAGTACGTTATGCCAAATTTCGTGCAAATTGATAGATATATAGGGACTTTGGTGCAACATTTACATAAAATCGGACGAAATTATATATGGGAGCTATATCTAAATCTGGACCGATTTTCACGAAACTTGGCAGACATAATTCTAGTACTTCATGCCAAATTTCGTGCAAATCCAAAGATATATAGGGACTTTGGTACACCATTTACATAAAATCGGACGAAAATATATATGGAAGCTATATCTAAATCTGAACCGATTTTTTCCAATTTCAATGGGCCAAATAGACGTCCTTGGGCCAAATAGACTAGCTGTGCCAAATTTCATCCAATTCGGATCATAAATGAGACCTGTACTTTGTTCACAATTTAACATGGACAGACAGACAGACGGACGGTCGGGCATGCATAAATCGACTTAAAAAGTGATTCTATGCATATTCTCAAAAGGAACCATATGTCTATCTCGTTTCCTTTTGCCTGTTACAAACATATGCACACTTTGACAAACATGGATTTATTTCCAACGTGTTATAAAAATGACTCAGCAGAATTCAGGATCTTGAATACTTTTCAATAATAAATTTGATAAAATAATAAACAAATTGACTTCTAATAATTATATATGTTTGATTAAAATATATTTTTTTTTAAATTTTAGTCATTAAAAAAAATTATTTTAATAATAAAAAAATATTTTTTTTGTATTGGAAAATGACAAAAAGTTGATTACATCCAACGTGTTATGAAAACGCCCGAGCAGGGACTTGAACCCTGGACCCTTGGATTAAAAGTCCAATGCTCTACCGACTGAGCTACCCGGGCTCCTGCCAACTCTTCAAATACATGCTAATGTTAAGAGGACACACAGGCAGGCAGGTTGGCACACACGGATACACTTCCCAACAACAACATGTGTTGTTGTGTGTTTTTTGGTATTTTCACTAAAAATATTGAAATAGAAAATGCTGAAATTCTAAAAATAGGCAGTCTGTTTTGAATACTTGTGGGCATGAGTATTTTTAAACACAGAAAGGACACACATTTTAAGATCATAAGGAAAATCCATAGGA